>NW_017671005.1:318851-380986 GCF_001879085.1 Nicotiana attenuata
CAGGGCGGGCTATGTATATATATATATATATATATATATATATATATATATATATATATATATATATATATATATATATATATATATATATATATATATATTGGGTTTGTGCATGTGGTGAGATAAGGTGGGATAATTATTAATGCGTGTATGGAGACACAAGACGGGCATTTACTTTATTGTTGCACACGTAGCGAGCCAGGGTGGGATATGTCAGGGATGATATGTGATGTCCTGGGGGTATATTATCGATGATATTCGTATGGTGGTGTGACTTCTTTGTGTGTGCCATACGTGATTTATTGTGTTGTTTCCAATATTCTATTTCGATGTCTCTGATATTACTT
This sequence comes from Nicotiana attenuata, assembly GCF_001879085.1. NCBI lineage: Eukaryota > Viridiplantae > Streptophyta > Magnoliopsida > Solanales > Solanaceae > Nicotiana > Nicotiana attenuata. The sequence goes on from NW_017671005.1 coordinate 319,199, forward strand.
GTTGATTTGAGTTGTGACCATACACTTGCACAAGAATACACTGTAACACATCATCTATACCGGTCCAGGAGTTGAATCTTGATGTTCATACATCATGTGCATGTATTCTGTTATACCTGCCTTATGTGTGTGTATTGGACTAGTAGCACTTGAATTTTCCGTGCAGATATGAGATATTGTTACTAGTAGCACGTGTGTTTTCCGTCCGAAAATGAGATATTGATGTTATTGGCAGGTGAGTTGTCCGTGCAGCATGTGAGTTGTCCGTGCAGTTGTCATCGATAATGAGGGCACGAGATGCAATGTGTATAAGATTCATGATTTGTGGATTCGTGATTGCTGATAGTTGAGGTGTGGTACCTCGGAGTGATTTTTGTTGTAATCCCTATAGTGGAACGATTTTACAATTAAAATTGTCGCTATTTTTCCCTTAATTGGTTTCACTCGTATATTACTGTATTTTGATTATTTTGTTGTTTATCACATGATCACCTTTCGTTGCCATTTATTTACTTTGCTTTACCGTTGTTGGCTCTATATTGATATTCTGCACAGGTTATTTGACTAGTAGGTGTCTTGACTTGAACCTTCACTACTCCACCGAGATTGGTCTTGATACTTAGTGGGTACTGCTGTTGTGTACTCATTGTGTGCTTGCTGTATATTTTTGTGCAAACCCGGTACCTTGGAGTGTGTCGGCCATTAGTTAGCTGATTGTGAATTGCTACGGATACTTCAAGTTATACTTGTCATTACGTTCGCAGGTCTCGAAGTCACCTTCTGTTGTCTTTCATTACCGCTATTTATTTTCATTCCAGAATAGTATCGTATTAAGAGGTTTAGTCTACTCAGTAGAGCTTATGACTTCGTACTACCTGTTTGGGGGAAAATGTATAACTATTGATCGTTTTTAGCTATGTATTCCATTATTGGTTTATGCTTAATGATTAAATGATCTAAATCTGTTAATAACTCAACATGTGTTAGGGTTACCTTGTCCTAGGTACTGGTGCCACCACAATCCTTAAGGTGGGTTTTTGGATCGTTACAAGTTGGTATCAGAGCTCTAGATTCATAGGTGTTACGAGTCATAAGCAAGTTTAGTAGAGTCTTGTGGATCGGTACGGAGACATCCGTACTTATCTTCGAGAGGTTACGGAACTATTAGGAAACTTCACTTCATTCATTCTTATAGTACGAACTTAATGATTTTGGAGTTTGAGCCTTTATTCTTCTACTCTCTCGCAGATGGTGAGGACACGAGCTACAGTTACTGATGATGTTTCCCCAAAGACGATGTTTCTAGGGGCCGAGGTAGAAGCCCAAGAGGAGCACGTGCTACAGCTAGAGCACCTGCCAGAGCAGCAGCTGAGGATCCACCAGTAGCTCCGATTGGGGGATAGGCATCGGAGGCAACTGTTGCTACCCCTGGACTTTTGGAGGCTTTTTCACAATTCCTGAGCATTTTTGGTACATTGGCTCAAGCGGGACGGATCCCAGTTGCACGAGCTACTTCATAGACTGTGGGGGGAGCTCAGACTTCTGTCGCCCCTACTCTAGAGTAGCGGGCTCATGTTGATCAGGTTACGAGTGTTGTGCCGGTACAGCCAGTGGTCGCGGTTCAGCCCGAGGTTAGGCCAGTAGCATCAGAGGAGGATCAGAAGAGACATGAGAAGTTCAATATATATTTTCCTCTTACTTATAGTGGAGCAGCTTCTGTGGATGCGCAGAGTTTTCTAGAGCAGTGTCATCATATTCTGCGCGCCATGGGCATCATGGAGGTGAGCGTGGTTGCCCTTACTATTTTTCAGCTGACGGGGTCGGCTTATGAGGAGGGAAGGCCATTTGGCCCAATGCTACTTACTTGGACCAGTTCTCTGATTTATTTTTGAGGGAGTTCATTCCACAGACCCTCAAGGATGTGTGGCGCATCGAGTTTGAGCAGTTGCAGCAGGTAACTATAACCGTGTGAGTACGATATGAGGTCTAGCGATTTATCTCGTCATGCACCTGCTTTTGTTTCTAATGCTAGAAAGAGAGTCGCAGATTTATCGAGGGGCTCAGCTATGGACTCAAACTTGGGATGGCATGGGAGCTGGAGAGTGATGCTTTATTTCATCAGGTGGTAGAGATTTCTAGGAAGATCGAGCGCATCCGCGGTTTAGAGAGGGAGAATAGGGAGTCTAAGAAGCTTCTTGGACCAGGAGGATCAACTGATCCCTATCTTGGAAGCAGACCACATCATGATAAACGTTTCGTGGGTCAGCCAGTTCAGTCTGCACTTCAGGTTTCACGTGGTGCTTCAGATATCCATGGGTGATAGATTGGTATTTTACTAACTTATCTTGTCTTCAATATTATATTTATGCTATGTTTGATTGATAAAGTAGTGTATTTAATGTCGTTTACTTATATTTTACAGGTCTATGTGATTTAGAAGTGATCGAGAAAGAAACCAAGTGAAAACAAGTTAAAAAGAGCTCAAATGAAGAAAATTAGTGTGAGGCCCCATATCTCACAAATGCGAAATGGGCTTCGCATTTGCGAAAGTCAACCAAAGCAGTCAATGTTCTCAAATGTGAGCTGCTAGATCGAAAGCAAAAATCGCAAAAGCAAGGACAGGATCGCAAATGCGAGGTCAACCAGAAAAGTCAACTTTCGCAAATGTGACCCCTTGCATCACAGCTGTGATTGTTCAAGAAAGAATCAAAGTTTGCAAATCTCTCAGCCGTCATGTTAAGAAATCTAATCATGAGGATACGGGGCAAGATGGTGAATATATTTAATAATATTGTTATTCTTAATAATATTTTTTAATAAAATAATATATTATATTTAAAACCACAAGATGGTACTTGTACTTTTAAAACCACAAAAGAATGTTTCTTTGGTGGTTAGATGAAATTTCTTCACATATAATCGGACGTCTCAAGTTCGGATCTTTGGAGTGGAGAAATTCCTAATCTGAAGCACTTCCCTCTTTAAAATCATACGCGATACAAATTCAAATTTATCTATAAATGTTATCGGATGATTAATTGAAAAATATATTTTTGGTGCATGAAACGGGGGAGTCTCGAATTCAACAATTTACTAGCGAATTGTTCTATTGATAAATTGCATATATTTTTTATAGGCAAGATAGAGACACAATTAACAAAATGGAAATGACGTATCACTATCCTCATGGGGCATGTGCAAATTGTGCAATAATGTCATACTCGACGTGTGGAATTCCATCTTATTCGGTTTAGCAATAAAAAATCAATATTCTAGTAAGGACGTAAATTACGGGGATAAGTGCACGTATAGTCACATCAGCGATGCAATTCAAAATTAATTAGTATTTATCTTGTGGTGAAATTTAAATTAAAAATCTTAATTTCAAGACAATTCCGGATACTTTTGTCCTAAAATATTAAACTGAAAATCTGCAATTCTAAATGTACTGGCTAATTCCTAAATAGCAGCCATTTAAAGTGACTACCTGGTGTCATTTCTACGAAATTATGTCCTCCGGGCAATGAGAAGTGTATGTAGTATCTTTCATATTAAAAAATAAATAGTAAATTTCATATCGATAAACACAAAAAAATGTTGGCTTTATAAAAATGTAAATCTTAAACCTTTTAAGTTCTAAAATCGGTTGTGTTTAATTCAAAGCAAATAATGTCTCAAGTGAAATGGTATAAACATAAGGATATGCCTGCTCGGATCAGCAATTTTTTTTTAAAAAAACATGCAAATTTGTCACTTAGAAAATACAAAATTAAAAGGAGCTTTTGTTTTCCTTCATATAACAGTAAAAATATTCCAGCTATCAAACAACAGCTTGGGAATTGTTTTTCGAGTGAAAACTACAAATTTTAATTTTAGAAAAAACAATTGGAAACAAAAATAACTATTTCTCAGAAGTATATTTATCTCCGAAAAAATATTCAGTTTCTTTAATATTATATCATCTTTTGGATTAAGATATCATCTATTATTGTACTTTTTTTTTCTCATTCTGTGAAATGTGATGTTGGAGAATGTAGACAACATAACACAGCATACGCGAAGATTCGATAAAGAAAACAGTTATTCAAAAAACTTAAATTATTTTAATTTTAATCTCTATGTGTTCGGGTAAAATCGGGGCAATGTCTACCATGATTTCCCGATGAGAGAACGAAGGAGGAGCGCAGAACCGGAAGGTAGTCAAGGTCAAAGGCCTTTCGTATCGAGAACCCGGAAGAGTGAATGGTATATCCGACATATCGGACATGGTAAAGCGGCACGCCCGAGCTGAGTGTGAGTTCTAGACCTCGGGAGACACGGTGAATGATTATGCATGACGAATAGAGGGCCGTGATACTCGCCCTCAACCAGATATCACGGTGCGAATCTTGCTCGATGTCGATTATGGATCAACAATTATCGGAAAAAGAAGATTTTTACCTTTTTTAGACTTATAATAGAGCTGAAACTCTCCTACTATATAAAGGGAAAGTTCTTCTTTAATCGAACAAATTGTAACACGCATTTCAAGGCAATAAAAGTTTATTTTGTTCTCTAAGCTACTGTTGATAGTTTAGTTCACTAGTTCTGCTCTTTATTCACGACTGTGCCTAAATTGAGGGCACAATCGAGGACGAGCTCATTATTCAATCCAAGATCAGCCATGTCCTTAACACTGGGAGTGATCTGATTGTTTGTTTCATCTTTAATTCATTTATCTATTATTCGTAACTATCTATATTAAATTAAATCAAGTATCCTTTAAACCGCGTACAAATTCAATTGCTATCCAATATTGGGGTAAACAGTTGACTTCGTACGAAAATGCGAGGAGTGCCAAAGACACGCCCCAGTGATTCATCAATCGGGGGAGATACTCCACTAGGTCCTATCTCCATGGCCGTTTATGAAGTGGGGAATGAACATCGTCGGTCAATTCATACTATCCATGACCGATTATTTTTCCAAATGGGTCGAGGCTCAGGCGTTCGAAAAGGTCCGAGAGAAAGAAGTCATCGACTTCATCTAGGACTATGTCGATTTGGGATACCAGCTGAGATGGTTTGCGACAGCAGGAAGCAATTCATCGGCAGTAAGGTGAGCAAGTTTCTCGAAGATTACAATATCAAAAAGATATTATCAACGCCTTATCACCCTAGTAGGAACGGGCAAGAGGAATCAATGAACAAAACTATACTCCAAAACCTGAAAAAGAGGCTGACCGGTTCGAAAGGAAAGTGGAAGGAAATCTTGCCCGAAGTCCTGTGGGCGTACCGTACGACTTCGAAGTCGAGCACCAGTGCGACCCCGTTCTCTATGGTCTACAGGGCTAAAGCCTTAATACCAGTCGAGGTAGGAGAACCGAGCCTCAGGTTCCAGTATGCTACCGAGGAGTCAAACGGAGAGGCCATAACCACGAGCCTTGAACTATTGGACGAAAGGTGGGAGGCCGCCCTGGTACAGTTGGCCGCCCAGAAGCAGCAAGTAGGAAGGTACTATAACCGAAGAGCCAACCTCCGACACTTCCAAGCCGGGTACTTGGTATTAAGAAAAGTAACTACACACCAGGAACCCAAACGAAGGGAAATTGGGCCCGAATTCGGAAAGACCATATTGAGTTGTCGGCATAACCGGCAAATGCTCATATAAACTCGAAGAGGAAACGGCATGCAACTACCAAGCAACTGGAACGTGGCGCCTTAAAGCGGTACTACTGCTAAGGTACGAACCTAATTTCATTTTTAATTTCGTTACATTACGGACTAACATATGCAGGTACTCGACCAGTGGCGGATGTGACTATTAGGTCTGAAAGCACGTGTTGCACTCTTTTTCTCCTGAACCGATTTTGTCCCGAAGCGGGTTTTATGGGTTTTTAACGAGGCAATAGTAAAACATGCTACCTTAGTCTTGAATACCGGCCTTAAACCGGAATTGATGATCGTTTGCTCCAAATCATCAGTATCGAAACCCTCACAAGTTTGGCCTCAAATACTGGGGGCCATTACCTTTAGATTAAGATCTTTAGCAAGGGAGAAGAAAATTCTATGTGTCAAAAGCTAAGGCTTGGTGGTTAGGATTCATTGTAAGGGTCAAACGGTCGTACGAAGAGAACCCACATAGTCCACTCTAGCCACGGCACATGGCTTATGCGCCTCTGATCATGTACCTTACATATTCAAACAATGAAAGAAATCTTTGCTTCCCTTATACTTTATTACTGTATAATTCACTTCTTTGATCCTGGATCCTAAATTCCATGGGCTACCCCTACTCGGGAACTGTCGACCAACAAAAATTCAGACGACCCGTGCTTCTAAATCCTAGAAACACCAAGCCTATTACGCAGTGCCCGAATACAAATACGGTCGTCCTAAAAAATGGCTCGGAGACGCCCGAAGGCCGTACTCAGAAACGTANTTTGCCTCGGCCTCGAGTTTCTTGGCTTATTCGATCTCGTCGGACAGGTCAAACCTTGGGCGTGAATCTCCTCGAGGGTCTCTCTCTGGGATAGCCGCTTCACATATTCGGACTTCGTCTTTAGGCGGGTCTCGGCTACTTCCACATCAGCCTTATACTGGGCCAGCATTTCCTCTACCTCAGAGGATTCGATTGAAGTCTCCTCCAATTTGGACTTCAACATAGTATATTCTTGGCCGAGGGTATCTCGTTCTGTGATGGCTAAGTTCAGTTGTGCCCGGAGTTCATCATTTAGTCGAGACCACTTGCGGTTAGAGGTGTTTTGATGATTGGAGCAAGTTTGAATAAGGTATTGGATCATGTTTGTATTTTTGGTTGAGGTCCCGAGGGCCTCGGGGTGATTTCGGATGGCTAACGGGATGAAATTTGGAGTTTAAGGACTGCCGAGTGGTCTGGTATCTGGTATTTTCGCTTCTAGATCGGAAGNATATATATATATATATATATATATATATATATATATATATATATATATATATATATATATATATATATATATATATACGGTCAAAATCAGGGAAGGCCGATTTTATGGTTTCTATGGCGTTTCAAGCCCGGCCCCGATGGGCTCGAAGCACAGTCTAAGGCTTGTCCCTGAAGCATTCCTCGAGAGGGTATATCGAAGACTCATCACAGCGTACCTCGAGGCAGCATGAAAATCGACGATCGTCATGGAAAGACGGGAATTCCCGAGGGCACGTTATTAGAACTGACAGAGTCTGCGAGAAATAGCACAAATCCGTACTAAGCCATTATACAGTTGTACCAATAGCATTTTCTCGTCATTATTAGACATGTACTAGGTTGGAATTCCCCCTCCTATATAAAGGGGACCCTTGTCACTTTGTAAGGAGCATGAATATTCAATACAATAAAACATTCTCTGCTTTTCTTGCCAAAACGTGTTCAACAATTACTCTACAGATTTATTGCTTGTTCATTTATTGTTCTTCATTTATTGCCCATTAATAACCGCAAAAGGCTATCTTCGATATCATTGTTTCTTCATCAATTGTTCGTTGCTGACTGCCCTAACTCGGCCTCGAAGCCCCGTGTTCCAGCCAGCTCGAGGCCCAGTCTTGTGACAGCATTGGTTGCATATCTTATTCTCTTTACTAAACACTTAGCATCTATTGCCTAACAACTAGTATTGAAATAAATCACATATTTTTAGAACCATAAAATCAAATATAATTATTAATACCACTTTCAAGGTAAATATTATATATATATATATATGTGTGTGTGTGTGTGTGTACATGGGAAAATTAACAAAAGGAACTAAGACATCTACGCCTAGTCTTCACCAAGGCTCAACTCGTCACCAGAACCGTCGGAACCATCGGAACCTTCGGGATCGGTAGGTTCGTAGAGTTCCTTTGCCTCGGCCTCGAGTTTCTTGGCTTATTCGATCTCGTCGGACAGGTCAAACCTTGGGCGTGAATCTCCTCGAGGGTCTCTCTCTGGGATAGCCGCTTCACATATTCGGACTTCGTCTTTAGGCGGGTCTCGGCTACTTCCACATCAGCCTTATACTGGGCCAGCATTTCCTCTACCTCAGAGGATTCGATTGAAGTCTCCTCCAATTTGGACTTCAACATAGTATATTCTTGGCCGAGGGTATCTCGTTCTGTGATGGCTAAGTTCAGTTGTGCCCGGAGTTCATCATTTAGTCGAGACCACTTGCGGCCTTGTCATTTTCCACCCGGAGTTGGTCCTTGACCGATGCCAGCTCCTCCTTTTTGGCCTCTTTCTCCGAAGCCACAGATCCATCCTGCCATTCCATACCTCGGTCGCGGCCTTGACCTCGTCCATATCAGCTCGAAGCTGGTCGATCAAATCTACCTTCTCTTGGACCTGCGAGGTTGCATTCTTAGTCGTCACGAGTAGCTTCTCATTTTTATCCTCAGAGATCCTTACCTTCTCAACCAGATCGGTGTGCTACCATTTCACAGACAAGGCCTCTTTCTGATCCTTTTCCAGCTCGGCCCGAAGAATTGGGAGGTCTTTAAGAGCCTCATCATGTTGCTCACTAAGAGCCCTATACATGTCCTTCTTCCGTATCTGCTCTTTAATCTCGAAGTCGAGCTGACTGATTTCTAAATGAGATCGAAGGAAGCTTTCATTGTGAAGCACCGAAAACTGAAAAAACAACATGGCCATTAGAATATGCTGAGAAAAATCCGCAAAAGATACAAAGAATGGACGTCTTACCCAGTTCAGTGCCTGTTGTGCCTCATTGAAGAGGCTCGACGTGCCTACCTCGTTCATCTTCGCCCGATCCTCCTTGGTCACCAGGAAACGAAGGTAGCTGGCTACGCCTACCGGAGCAAACAGTGCTCGGGCGTCCGCCAGGATAGTAAGAACGACCATTCTCTTGCAGTCGGGGTCCACACTCGCAGTGGGGAATTGCTTCACCAGTTTTGGGCTCGAGCTCGGCTCTCCCGCCCCCAATGGCACATCCTTTTTCGAGACCTCCAGGTAACCAAGCCCGGAAAAGTCCTCCAACGTGGCCATGTCCATGCCATCGAAGAACGTGTTGAGGGAAACATCTGGGCCGGCGCCATCTTATTTGACTTCTCTTGGCCCGCTTGGGCCTCTTCAAGCATGGACTTGGTATAGGACGGCGTCTCCACGATGTCAATGACGCCAGCTACATCCTTCAGGAAGGGGAGCGACTTCTTGAGAGATTGCGGGCTCCATCTCTCCCTTTGGTCCCCGAACTAGAGGGGGATCGACCTCGTGGTCACTTTCTCGATTGCCGCCTGCTCCTCCTTGTTTAAGGTCAACTTATGATCCATGAACTCGAGGTCGTCATCCTCGGGGTACCCTGGACATGGTCCTCTTTTTGTTTCTTTGGATCTGGATGGCTACTTTTTTCTTCCTCACCTTGGCATCCGAGGAACCCAAGGACTTCCTTTTCTTCTTTTTCTCCTCCTTTGCGGCGGCCCCGGGCTGCCCCAAAGTGGAGGGTTTGGCAAGTGCGAATGGATCCTCGCCTTATTCAAGGGCCCGAGCTCAGTGGTCTTAGGCAAACCTGTGAAAAAGAAAAAGACTTAGCGAAATATAAGTCAGATCTATGGATATGATCATTCGAAAAGAACCTCACCATGGGAATGGGCCTCCCACTTGCCCTTTGAGAGCTTGCGCCACGTGCGCTCGGAGTAGGGCATCTTTTTGCAGATTCCCTCGATCCACTCCTTAAAATGGGGAACTGTAATAGGAACCCGGGCAACCACTACACAACAACGAACACGAGCAGTTAGAAAAGGAATAAAAGGGAATACCAGATATTCAATAAGAGAAATACTTACGGGATATGTTCCACTTTTTTGGGAACGGTAGAAATTTGGAGGGGATGAGGTCTTCATTCTTCACCCAAACGAACCTCCCCTGCTAGCCTCGATCTCGCTCTCCGTCGATGCTTGAGAACAGAACCTTACTTGCTCGATGAATGAGCTTGATCATTCCCCCCTCGAAAGATTCAGAGACTGTATACACGAAGAAATGGTCGAGAGTGAACCGAGGCGCTTCGGTGTTGTTTACGAAGTGTCGAAGGATGATCAAGATCATCCAAAAAGACGGGTGGATCTACCCGAGGCAGACCTCGTACCTTTTGCAAAAATTGAGGACTACGGGGTCTATTGGGGCGAGCATGAAGGGGTAAGTGTAAACACTCAGATACCCCTCCACATGCATAGTTATGTCCTCGTTGGGCTCGGGAATGACCACCTCTTTGACTTCCCAGTTACAATCTACCTGAACTATAGGTAGTGTCTCCTCAGTAACAGAGCATATGTACCTTCATGTTCCCTCGCCTCGGTCCTGCTGGACGGAGGCCTTCTCGACATGGAAGTTGTTCTCGATAGAGCAGCCCCCGGGGACGAAGCTCTTCAGGGGAGGCTCCTGGGCCACCTCGGGAACGGCTACCTTGGCATTTGTGGCCGGTTGGAAGACGAAGGGGCAGATTTCTGAGGCACAAATTTGGAAGTTTTTGATATCGAATTCTGGTAATATGAAGATTTAAGGAAAATGTATGAAGATTTGAAGAAAAATCTATGATGGTTTAAAGATGGAATGAAGATATGAAGGTCTAGGTTGGAAAATCAAAGAAAATCTATGAAGCTTTTGAAGAGAATCTACGAAGATATGAAGATCCAAAGAGCATTGTATGAAGATACGAAGAAGTCAAAGTCAAATAGGAAATTCGAGAGTAAATTCAAGAGTTTTGGAATCGAAAAGTGGGGAAGTGAAAAGGGGGTGGAATTTTTATAGGTGGAGAACAGTCAATGCGCGATGTTTCACTTTCGAGGACAGTCAACTGACGGCTAATACATGTCTGAAGTCAGAACGACGCGACTGATGGGACACTATCGTTGACTCAACGACTCGGTCATGGCGTACGAAGGAAGAAACCGGGGGTCATTTGTTGCTTCCCTTCATTTCGATAAATCTACTCTCCAGAAAACGAGGGGACTATCTGTATACGGGTAAATCGGGGGCAATGTCTACCCCGATTCCCCGGTGAGAGAACCAAGGGGGAGCGCAAAAACGAGAGGTTGTAGTTGAGGTCAAAGGCCTTTCGTATCGAGACCCTGAAAGAGTGAATGGTATATCTGACATCGGACATGGTAAAGCGACGCGCCCGAGCAGTGTGAGTTCTAGACCTCGGGAGACACAGTGAACAGTTATGCATGACAATTAGAGAGCCGTGATACTCGTCCTCAACTGGATATCACGGCGCGAATCTCGCTCGATGTCGATTATGGATCAAGAATTATCGGAAAAAGAAGATTTTTACCTTTTTGGACTTATACTAGGGCTGAAACTGTCCTACTATATAAAGGAAAAGTTTTTCTTTAATCTTACAGATTGTAACACGCATTTCAAGACAATAAAAGTTTATTTTGTTCTCTAAGCTACTGTTGATAGTTTTATTCACTAGTTCTGCTCTTTATTCATGACTGGGCCTAAATCGAGGGCACAATCGAGGACGAGCTCATTATTCAATCCAAGATCAGCCCTGTTCTTAACATTGCGAGTGGTTTGATTGTCTACTTCATCTTTAATTTATTTATCTATTATTTTTAATTATCCGCATTAAATTAAACTACGTATCCTTTAAATCGTGTACAAATTAAATTTTTATCCAATTTTGGGATAAACAATCTAAATAATAGATTAGCAGATATGGGAAATTGTTTGAACTATTTAAGACATTACTTTATTAAATTATTATCTTGATATATACTTCCAAATCTCAACCTTTATAACATATGGAGGGGGACAGAAGCTGTGTCTGCCAAGACAGGTAACATGGTATTGCCTTATTACTTATCAGACATAGAATAATAGGAGCAGTTTATTAATTTACAATTATACATCACTAAATTTTAGTAATATATTAACTGCATATTTACATCCCCACATGTTGGACATTGGATCAGAAGAGGACTGTCGTTGCCTTGCAGCGCCCCCCCTAAAGGAAACTGGAATTATGTTGCTCACATTCGTATTTAGTATTTGTTTCAATTTGTTTGAATCTTTTTGAAGTAGGAGCTAGGGTCAAATTAACTAATTTTCGATATGAATTTTTTTATTTATATATCAAAGTAAACCTTGTTTGATTCTCCAAATAGTAATAGGTTCATTTTTTTAAATAGAGGGAGTATTTAAGTGGTACTATCAAAGGTTATGGTAAAATGGATGGGATCCCTCCATCGTTAATCATATTTACTTTTTTAACGAGTCTTACATGGTGCGAATCTGAATTAAACGGGCCTCCGATGTGAACATCGGACACGAATGGGAAACCAAAAAAATGTTAGGTGGTTATTGGACTACAATATATATTAGATTAGTTAGTTTTTGATGGAAGTATTTAAAAGGAGGAAGTTTATCCTTCGTCCCATTAATAGGAAGTTTCTAGCCTGGCATTCTTGAGGAGCTAGCGAGAAAAGAGAGAAAATGGCCTCTTTCTCGTTGATCAGTTCCCACAGCTCTATTGAAAAGTCGGAATTCCTACGGCGATTTTGTAAAAAATAGAAGAAGAAAGAGTTTACATAGAACAAATATTCATTCTTATCCGTTTGTGCAGTAATTCAAGGAATTCAATTGAACTCCCTTAACATAGCTCTCCCTGCCTGTGACATTATAGTCAAAATAGCACGGTATAGCCAGTTTTCGGACTGGTCATTCAAAAATAGCCAGCGTTTACTAAGTCAATAAAAAATAGCCACTATTTTGCTGCAACAAAGACCGGTCCAGCATAATATACTGGAGTTCGGTACACCTGTGTATGAACTCCAGCATATTATGCTGCACCGGTATACTTTGCTGGCTCAAGTATAATATACTGGAGACTGGAGCACCGGTGCTCCAAACTCCAGTATATTATGCTGGACCGGTATACTTGCTGGAACTCCAGTATATTATGCTGGAGTTCTACTGTACTTATGATGGAACTCCATCATATTATGCTGGAGTTCCAGCACACTTATCCTGGAACTCCAGTATAATATGCTGGAGTTCAAGTATACTTATGCTGGAACTCCAGCATAATATACTGGCGTATTTTTCGGGGTTTTGAACAGTGTTTTCACTCAGATTTATCTTTACATGAAAAGTGGCTTAATTTCGATTACTTTTGAAACTGGGCTATTTTTGAACGACCAGTTGTAAATCTGGCTATTTTTAAATTTCACCCGACATTATATGTATTTCCAATGCTTACTTCGATTACTCCATTTTCCAACCATTTTTTTTCACGGGAAATCTGCGTACATACTATCCTTCCCAGAGCCCACTTATTGGATTATACTGGATTGTTATTATTATTAGTGTTATTGTTGTTGTTGTTATTGTTGTTGTTATTGTTGCACAGTAACTCTTTTGGCAAAGGTGCATTAAAAAGGACTTAAATGACGAAATTCTGGTGACCAAGACTTTCCGCGATAAATTGATGTGTCATGTATTCACATCTCCTTCCTTCCTTTCTGGATGAGCATTGCATATTTCTAGTCCTATAGTGGTTGGGAATTAGAAATTAACATGAATATTCACCTTTAAATTTTACTAACAACTGAAATTTTATCGGAGAAATTCATATGAATTTTGTGTTAACGATTTGTACATATGTCACATGATATTTTCATACCATTTTATTTTATTATTTTCTGTACAACCAAAAAAAAAGTCAATATGCCTTCGAATACTAAATACATTGTTACAGGTGTATTAAGAAAATTACCTAATATAGTCGGACATCTTTATAACAGCATCCCTATATAAGTAATTGTTTAGCTCGAAAAACGAGAGTAACAATTAAAAATGATTTGTGGTTTTAAAGATATGTGATTTATTCTAATACTAGTGAATATACAAGTTATATTAAGTTAAAAAGGGAAGAATTGATGAACCAAATCAGTGTTGTTAGAGCAACGGGGACCTCGAGCTCGATTGTCTCGGGGGCCTCGAGGTGAGTTTAGAGCGAACAAAGTATGAACAATAAAGTAAAGACAATAAAGCTGAAGAACAATTGTGGAGCACAGTAAACGAGAAAGGCAGAGTAAAATATTCTACTACAGCGAATAATAATGTCTCTTACAAAGATTGGGGTCCCCTTTATATAGAAGGGGAAAACCCTAATATGGTACATTTCCAATTATGGCAAATAATTCTATTGGTACAGCTGTATAACAACCTAGTACGGACTTGTACTATTTCGTACAAATCTTATCCCTTATTCCATACTCTGACCCACGTGTCCTTGCGAAATTCTCGCTCTTTCTTGAGTGTCATCGAAATTGTACTGCCCTCGAGGAAGATGATGCCGGGTCTTCGATTTTCTCGAGGTACGCATTTTCTAGTCAGCTCTGGTCATTACTTCGTGCTGCCCGAACTCGAGTCCCGGGGTTCCGTTGAGTCTTCAAAATCGAGCTCTCCGATTTCGACCGTATATAGATAGTCCCCGCGTTTCTTAGAATGAAATGATAAGAAACGATCTGATTCTAACCCCTTCGATGTCCTAATCGTGACATCAATCTGGTGAGGCCAGCGGTCCGTGCAACTGAAAAATCGTGCAAAAGTTATGCCTACACAGCTTTCGAAAAACCTTTAAAGAAAGACGGCTATTGGTCGCCCGTTTAGCTTCTCCAACACGCTTAGACAGCCTCTATAAATACTTCAATCCTTCATTCTTTAGACTTTTACTTTTACAATACCATCAATTCCTCTCTGCACTTATTCCTCCCTTGTGCCTATTTCTTAACATGCTCCTTCTCCTTCTTCTGAATTTTCACAACAAAAATGGCAAAAACTTCTAAGACAATTCCTCAAAAAGAGAAAGCCTCTTCGTCTTCTCGCCCGCCGAAGAGCAAAATAGTGGTACCTCCTAGCATTGAGGAGTGTACCCCGGGCTTTGTAATATGTCTTCCGATTTCAAGGTCGACAAGCCTGCTTCGGTTCCAGGACAATGTGAACCTATGTCTCGGTATATTAGCTTAATTGCCGATCTCAAACAAGTGAAGGCAGATTGTTGTTGGGGAGAAGAAGTGCATGTGGAGATCCCTTCACCTAACGAGGACATTACCACTCACAAAGTGGGGTACCTAAGTGTATACACATACCCATTTACCTTAGTCCCATAGATCCTTCTTTGCCCTTTCCAGACCCAGTGATCCTCAACTTCTGTCAACAATACCAAGTGACACTTGGCCAAATTTATCCTTCCTTCTAGCGGATTGTTTACCTAATTAGGTACTTTTTGAGCAAAGTCGAGGGGATGCCCTTTACCCTCGACCATCTGATAAGATTATACAGTCCTCGTCTCTATCGAGGTGGTCTGATAAAGTTGCAACGTCGATCTTCGAAGTCCTTCTTTGCTAGCATCGATGAGGATAAAGACCGAGGGTGGATGAGCCGCTTCGTTCAAGTTAGGACCTCCGATCTGATTCCTACCGAAAAGATGTCGTTCCCCGAGGAATGGAATATGAAGCGTAAGTACAGACCTATCAAGCATGTTTCATTACTTAGACTTCTTCCTTTTTATTTGAACTAATTCCCTTTTGATGATGTAGCCGTTGATTGGTATCCAGGCACGGTTGCGAACCTCCCGGGCTGGGTTCGGCAACTAGCTTCTACTTTTACATATGCCGAGCGCGTTTTGCGCAATTTGGCCAAAGGCCGATGGGAGGCCAAAAACCACGGTAAGTCCTTGTTATTTGCATATTCAAACCCCTTAGTGAAATATTCCTTAGCAATACACTTATCTTTACGCTTGTGCAGGCCTCGGAGATTATTTTTCGATGAGACCGCCCCCACCTGGCGAGGGAGAGACCAAAAAACCTGCCAAGGACCAAAAAAGAAGGAAAGGGGCACCGGCGGAGTCTCCGAAGCCGAAAAAGGCCAAGCTTCAAAAACCTAGGACCGGTACAGTGGCCTTGACACCGGAAGCTGTTGTACGTCTTCGTGATGAGGACGAAGAGGTCGAGGACGAAGATGTTCGCCCTTTAGTAACTCGGAGAAGAGTAGGCGTCGATCCTTCAAAGGCTGCTGAGCCGGAGGTCACCGAAGTGGTTCATCCTCAAGCTGAGGAAGTTCCCGGGGGGAGTTCGAGCAAGGTTCTCGAACCTACTAGTGGCAAGGAAGCGCCCCGCCCTGAAGGGCACTTGGTTGATGAAGTCAGCGAACCTAGCACTGAGGTTCCTCGAAGGCGAGAGAAGGCCCCGATAGAGCCACTCGGGGTGATTGATGTAGATGACTCTCCGCTAGGCCCGTCATTTTTTGAGGGGGAAATACGGGATGCCCGCGATATAAAGACTCCTGATGTGGGAACATCCCATGGGGAGAATGACATCTTCGACGAATGCCTTGCCGGGATCGAAGAGGGTCCCGATCTTGACGCCTTGTTCACCCTCGAAGAGGCTGACAAGCTTCGGAAGCAGGCAAATTTTGACTTAACAACTGCACTCAGAGTTTGATTCTTGCTTTTCTAACATCCTTCCTTTGCGTTTAGTCTGCGATGTTCTTCGATCAGGCTTTTTCCAAGTCTCGAACTGAGCTTGCGCTGTGAAGATGAGCTCAGGAAGCTTTCGTCAGAGATGGACGAACTCAAGGTTCTCTATGCCAAAAGAGAGGGGGAACTCAATGATCTTCGAGCTAGTTCTCTGAAGGCTTTCCATGAGCGGGCCGAGCTCGTTGCAAAGGTAACATAGCCTTTGTGGGCGTATTTCGTACTTATTTGTTTTGGCATCTAATGTTCCACCTTTGTAGTTTCAGGGAAAGGCCGACCTGGTAGAGCAGCTCCGGGATGAGCTTAAGACCAAAGAGGTTGAAACCCTCAGGTGGAAGCGGAATATGGATCGCTTGGCCTCTAAAAAGGACAGTCTTCTAGAACAGCTGGCCTCGGTCGAGAGTCAGCTTCGGACTTAACCTTAGATAACTCAGCGGTCGTCTTAGTGTGAAGCTCCTTAAATCTACGATGTCTTCATACCGAACTGATGTTGCGACTGCCAATGCTCGATCTAGGGAGGTATCTGCTGCAGCTGAGCTTAAGTTATCCTGCGCCGTTAATCATGCTCGACTGGAATCCCAGAGGCATACTCCCGAGGAAGTGCATGCCAAAGGATTTGACCTTTCTGCAAAAATTGAGAAGGTGAAGGTTTTAGAGGAAGAGGCAGCTGCACTGCTCTCTACTGATGAGGATTCTGACAGCGGCTCCGAGAGTGAGGAGGACGAAGACAAAGTCCCCGAAGAGGAAAAGGCCCCCGAAGATCAGGCTGCTGAAAATCAGGTTGCCGAAGGTCAGACCACCGAAGATGTAATTCCGGTGAATGCTGCCTCCGAGCGAGTGACCCCGATAATAGACTAGGTCCTCTTTAATTTCTTTGTTTTATGTAAGAGCTCCGTGGGGGAGTTTTGCAAGTGTGTTTTGTGAATATAAAGGAATTGGGTTTGTGACGAATCCCATTTTTCTTTATTTATAGGAAATTCGCTTGTACAACCCAAAATATCAGCCTGAGTGTTGGTTCGAACTTAGAACGCAATGAACCCTTAGGTTCTTTACTGATTAACACGATGCCTCTTGAGGTCTTTGTTGATACCCAATTTTTCCTGTATATTTTTTATATGCAAAATACTTTCAAAATAACATATGTCTGCATATATAAGTGTGTCCAAATGTTTTAGTGTTTTTCCTAATTTTTAAAAAGGTTTTTAAATCAATTTATTGCCCTATTTTAGCAATACAAAAACCAATAATTATTCCTGAAATTATCATTTTGGTGATTAATTTATTTTATTCTCATATTTATCCCAAAATATAGCTAAGGTAATTTTTACACATTTTTACAAATTTATTTAGTATTTTTAAAGCTAAATTGCATATAATTGCAATATTAGCCTATTTTAAGAATTAATTGCGTTTATAATTACCAATTTGATTCCAGTATTTTTAATTTACTATTTATATATTATTAATTAATTTGGCACCTTTAATTTGTTTTTAGAAAGCATTTTACTATTTTTTATAAAATAAAAAGGGGAAAAGTGGCTATTTAAATACTAGCCCTATTTCATTTCAACTATAGCCCAAATCAACCCCCCAATTAACCCAATCTCAACACAAAATTTACCCGACCCAATTCCTAAACTACCCGCCCCTGACCCAATTAAAAAACCCGCCCAGACCTATTTTTTTTAATCCCAGCCGTTGATCTAACAGATCAACGGCTCACACTCCATCTTTCCTTTTTTTAATTTACCAAACCCCCCAATCCGCCGCCCCTGAAACCCTCCCCTCTCTCAAACACTCTCGAACCTTCCCTAACCCTAGCCGCCTCTCATCGTCTTCCACCGCGAAACCCACCGAAATCCATGGCTTCTCAGGCCATGGGAGTCTTATACTCACCTCCCCTTGCTCTTACACACCGGATACCTGAAGAATCGAGGCCAAGCCTCGAAGGTTTGCGCTCAGACCTACGCCGATTCAAGGTTCCAGAGTCATCGCCGGCCTTGCTCCGGCGTACCATGGTGTTTTGAGCCTGGTTCTGACCTCTCCGACTCAGGTCAATGACCTTTTCAAAGCCTTTCTCATTCTAGGGTTCTTCTGAAACCCTGACCCTTCGAGGTTTTTCTCTGATTCTTTTTAGATCTGTTGTGTATCTATGCTCTACTTGAGTTTTCAAACGATTTCCCAAACTTTTCTTTCGAAAATCACTTTCAAAACCTTTCTTTTCCGATTTAGGGTTTTTTGGAAAGTGTTTTAGTGCTTTTTCTTCTTTATTATTCGTGTGTTTGCCTCCGCTGTGTTCTCGTATCATCTCTTGTATGCTTCTCTTACTGTATTTTCCTATACTATGGTCTCGTAGACTTCTCTACTGTATTTTTACCATGTTCTTATATGTTTATCTTACTGTGTTTTCCTATATGCTTTTCTGCTATACTTTTTCGGTGTTCTTGTGTTCTTCTACTGTATTTTTCTACTAAGTTTTTAAGTTTCGTGGTTTGCCTTCTACTGAGCCCTATTTAGGTTTCTTCTAAGCATGCTTTCTCTATTGTTCTTATCAGTATTTGCCAGTATGTTCTTTGAATCCTTCTACTGTGATTGCATTGTTACTTTGGTATCATATTTTCTCATAAGTTCTGTTGTTGAAGAATCCTGTTCTTTTCTAAAACTTCAAAACATGATTTCGGTTCAATTGCTTGCCCTCTCGTCTTTGCTTTATGGTTTGCTTGAACTAGAGTTTTATTTCGAAACCCCTAATTCTTTCTGACTGACTTTGTGTCTCTGAACTGAGTTTGGACATTTGTTTTCATACAATGCTGAGCTTTTTGCTAAACTCTTCTACACTGGATTTTTTCTACTAATTTACACGACAGTCCTCTTTCATCCTCACATGCTCCTTATATATGATGAATTTTCCTCTAAATGGTTTTCAAATTTGCAACTAGTGTAAACTTCTTTCTGAATATAGCTTGATTGATTTCTTTCCATCTTTTATTGATTTCCTAGGTGACTCGACTTAGGTAAAACCCTTCTTCATCTTTTATGACTTGGTTCATTCATACCAAATTTCAGACCTTGTGATTTACTGGCTGTTAATTGACTCCCTTTCCTTATTTGCACAAACCGTGTATTGTCAAAACCCTGTCCTTAAATAACCTTTATGTATTTGCTCTCAATTGCATGCTTTACACAAAGTGTTTATTTAATTCCTTTCCTTAAATGGTTTTACCCATTTGAAACTGAATCCCTTAATTAAAGAGAGTCTTATGTAATTGATTTACAATCAGTCTTCAATTATTTTCTTACCTTATTTCCTCATGACTTTCACACTATAATTACATGACTCTTTAACACAAAGCACACACGATTAACAATCCTCCACTACTACCTTTACAATCTCTTCTGAACTCTTACTAGAACTCTCTCTTCTTGTCTGCATTCTTACTTTCACAAGACTACTGCTTTTTCCTATTTTGTTTCCTTGAAACTGGTATGTTCTAATTTAAGTTTCAGCATCATCACAATGTGTTTATTTACAGCTTTTTGTATCTATGCCTACTTTACTATTTCTGAATTAAATACTTAAACTAGCATGTTGTTTTCTTTTGCTTGTTTCTGTTATGAACCCCTCCTCCCTATTCCCTTTGTGTGCTTTGAGTTACAGTTCAAAACATGGCAATATGCAGGTAATTGTCTATGGTTTGAACTTGATCCCTTAAAGGATCCTAACTTCTAAATAATGTATTCTAACAGGCTTATGGGGTAGGCCAGCATTCCTCATTAATGAGTATGCCCCCACCAGCCTGCCGTTGCTTTTCCTTTACTATCTCCCCATTCCCTATACCCCTATGTGCATCAATGTGAACTGTTTCCCTTTCCCCATTCCCCTTTTAGAATCCTGCACTTGCACTCTCTCTTAGTTCCTAGGTTCTGCCCCCTCTTGTGAGCCTTGCCTTGGGACCTTGAGTTCCCTCTGAACTTGGACACTTGAGGGCTGGCTTTTCCGCACTGCACTATGTCCTAGTATGGTAATGTATTTGGGTTGTAAGCACTGCCCGAAGTTCATGTGAAGCTCTTAGGGAACTCTGACACACCCTCAAATGAGAGAAAGGCTTTGAAATCTGATCTTTGGAGTTGGTTTACTTCATATTTCAGACGGGATGTCTGAATCAGGCTCTCCTTGGTTGTAATTTTCAATTTCTAATGTATTTTATTTACTTTCTTTGGATTGTAATAACTTTGTAATGAACTTTCGGGGATGGCTAGTGAAAAGGGAAGGGTAACCATGCTTGTAAAAAGGGTAGATAACTTGCCTATAAGAATCTCTAATTTCAGTATTTTTCATATAGCTATCATGCCTATAAGATTTCTGCATTTTTCATCTAGCTACCATGCCTATAAGATTTCTGCACTTTCATATAGCTACCATGCCTATAAGATTTCTGCACTTTCAGATTTCTGCACTTTCATATAGCTACCATGCCTATAAGATTTCTGCATTCTCATATAGCTACCGTGCCTATGATTTCAGCATTTCTCATATAGTTTCCATGCCTATAAGACTTCTGCATTCTCATTTAGTTACCATGTCTATAAGAACTTCAGCATTCTCATTTAGATGCCATGACTATAGGGATCCTGCACTTTCATGTAGATATTATGTCTATAGCTTCTGCACACGCATGTAGAAAATATGCCTATAGGTCCCTTCTGATTCTTGCATACCCGCTTTTTGCTAGCAAACTTGTCTATAGGTCCTAATGACCAAGAGTATAATCAGATGTCATGTTCGTAATAAGATGTAACACCTAGATATCATGTTGTAGGTTTTCTGCATTTTTTTATATCTATAAAAGTGTTTAAATCAACAACGCGTAGAAAGCATGCCTATAGGAACTATCAACCAAGTCTGAAACGTTTCCACTCGCTTATGAGTCTAAAACCAGTAATAATGCTGGCAGAACCTGTAACTTTTGATAGAGTTTGCTTTTCTTTAATAATCTGATAACCCCTCTTAATCAGTCTATATTCAATCTATTTCATTCTTTTCCGAAATCAGTAGATATCATGTCTATTAGTACGTGCAAGACATGCTAAACTATGTGCTTTCTTTGGTTTAAAGGAGGTCTGTCTGAGCCTTTTATTTGTTTATATGCTTCCCTAAACTTGCTATATGTGTTTTGTTTGTCGCCTTAGTATTTTTACCTTTTGAAACCACAAATAAGCCAAACATCCCCTCCCTTTAGGATTAGTAGTCCCAAGTACCTCCGGGACTGATAGGATGGGGGCGGGTAATAGCATGCAATAAGTAAACGAGACCATTCCGCGCTTTAATGCCTTAAAGGGGTGGGAAAGGGTAGATATGGATATGATGACCACGCGATAACATCACGCGTAAGAGTGATTACCGGATGTTGTGTGGGGTGATCCATATTATTAATAAACCTAGGACCCCCTTTCCTTTGTTTCATTGTTTCTTTTAAATCTTTTAAAACGTTTCTTTTAAGAAAATCAATTCTCTTTAATGCTTTCCAACTTTGCTTATTTCTAACCTTTATGTGAAAAATCCCCTCTTATTTGAAGTCCTACTTGTCTATATGTTATTTGTACCTTAAGTCACAACAATAGCTTGGTCGGGAACCACACTGGTGGATTCTGAGGGGTGCCTAACACCTTCCCCTTGGAATAATTTCAAGCCCTTACCCTATCTCTGGTTATCCAAAATCAAGCTCTTCTAAAAGTGTCCTAATGCACTTAAATCATTAGGTGGCGACTCTTCAATTCCATTAAACCCAATTCCCAAAAGGGAACGAGTTGTCTTCCCAAATGTCATAAACCCGATTTCCGCGGAGGAAAAAGGGGGCGCGACACATTATGTAGTATTTTTGTCATATTTTCCTCCCTGGCCAACTTGGCAGTGTAGTAATCTTCCCCAAGATCGATGAGAGGAAAGTTCTCATTAATTTTCCATAGGTCTTGTAGTTTTTTTTAAGTAGTGATGCACCAGTAGTTTGCCTATAAGCTTTATGATGAATAAGAATTTCCAAGGGCTATACATACGTTTTATGTCCTCCTCAGACACGATTATTTGCTTCAGTTTATTGGATAGCATCCCTGAGTTCGCGTCATCCAATTCAGTTTGCTGGATATCCATGGGATGTGTTGGGATATCTTCAACTGATGGAGTAGTGTTGTTGATGAAGAACTCATCCTGTAGCAGAGTCTCCTTGTAGGATGGTGTGTTTGGTGGTTGGGGATTGACTTTGTCCGGTGGTTTGGGAGGAATGTGATTGTGAGTAGTGTAGTGTTGTAGTAGTGAGAGGTTGCTCATTCTCTCTCTTGTAGATTGCATGTGACGACCCAAAGGGTCATCACCTATTTAAATGAATTTTGTGCTTCCAAGGCCTTGAATACCTCGTTTAGAGTCACCTCGATTTGCGTGCGCAGTCCGGGCGCATAGCTGGAAAGCTTAAATGTGAAATTCTATGAAAAATGCTAAATTTTGATGTTAAAATGAATAAATTTGACCTTGGTCAACCTTTTGGGTAAACGGACCCGGACCCATGATTTGACGGTCCCGGAGGGTCCGTAGGAAAATATGGGACCTGGGCGTATGCCCGGAATCGAATTCCGAGGTCCCAAGCTCGAGAAATGATTTTTTTTGTTAAATTGTTTTCTGAAATTGTTTAAGGAAATTGGAAATGAAATTTTATTAGAAAGCAATGGTATCGGGCCCGTATTTTTGTTCCGCCGCCCGGTACAGGTCTTATATATGTTTTAAGTCCTTCCTGTGAAATTTGGTTGAAAACGGACGTCGTTTGACGTGATTCTGACTTAAATTGGAAAATTTGATGTTTTATGAAGTTTGAAAGAATTCATGGATTTTGAGGTTTAATTCTATGTTTATGATGTTATTTTGGCAATTTGATCGCACGAATAAGTCCGTAGGATATTTTTGAGGTTGTGTGTATATTTGGTTTGGAGCCCCGAGGGCTTGGGTGAGTTTTGGATAGGCCACGAGTGCATTTTTGGACTTTCAAAGATAGCTATTGCATTTCTGATCTGCAGGCTTCGCAATTGCGAAGCCAATCTCGCAAATGCGAGCTCGCAAATGCGAGCCTTGCATCGCAATTGCGAAGTGGAGACCTGGGCAGGCCTGATCGCAAATGCGACCACTGGGTTCGCAAATGCGAAGGCCGGTCGCAAATACGACTTCTGGGATCGCAATTGCGAGGCTGGGTATTTAGGAAGGGGTTCACAAATGCGAACAAAACTTCGCAAATTCCCATGTCAGGTCGAGGTTCGCAATTCCCAAATCTGCAACCTGCATTTTCTATGCTTAGTCGATTTTTAAGTCGTTTTTACACCATTTTCAAAACACAACTCCTTTGGGCGATTTTTCAAGAACAAATCTTCTTCCAAATCAATTGTAAATTAGTTCTTACTCATTTCTTTCAATCATTTACATCTTTTAACATGATTTCAACCTAAAATTAAAGATTTTCATGGGGGAAATTGGGTGTTTTGGGTAGAACCTAGGTTTTTCAAAAATTGGGGATTTGGACCTCAATTTGAGGTCCGATTTCAAAACAAATTACATATTTGAGTTCGTGGGGGAATGGGTAATCAGGTTTTGTTTCGAACCTCGAGTTTTGACCACGTGGGCCCGGGGGCGATTTTTGACTTTTTGGGTAAAACTTGGGAAAACTCATTTTCATGCATTGGGGTTGATTCATTTAGTGTTTATTAATGTAATTAAGTAATTTGTGATTAGATACGAGCGAATTGGCGGTGGAATCGCGGGGTAAAGCTATACTTGAGGCTTAAGTTGTGTGCAAGGCATTGTGGTATGTGTTTGGTCTAACCCTAGCTTGAGGGACTAGGAGTTGAGTCTTATTTGCTAATTGCTTCTTGTTGAGTACGACGTATAGGCATGGTGACAAGTATCTATAAACGTTGGTGTCTAGCATGACCGTGAGTCTTTAAATTGTGAATATCTTGATTTCGTCGTATTTCTCTTGCCTTGGTGATGATTCCTAATTTTTGTGAAAAGCTTGTGAAAGGAAATTGTGAGCTATGAACAACGAAGAGCAATGTCTCAAGTTATATTTCAATTGTGAACGTATATGAAATGGTTGAACCCTTTGGAGCATTGGCTCAAGTGGTAAAGTGAGATATGAAATGAAAGTGAAAGGAAGAGAAAGAGTACTTAAATTGTTCCCTTGCCGGGATATTGTTGTTATTTAGTTGTTTAATCATGTATAAAACGAAATAGGTTAATGTTTGCTAAGGTTCTCGGCTTTCCTAGCTTCCACGAGTAGGCGCCATCACGACCCCCGAGGGTAGGGAATCCGGGTCGTGACAAGTTGGTATCAGAGCTCTAGGTTACATAGGTCTCACAACTCACGGACAAGCTTAGTAGAGTCTCAGGGATCGGCACAGAGACGTCTGCATTTATCCCCCAGAGGCTACTGAGTTAGGAAAAGTTTCACATTTATTCTTTTTTGTCGCGTGGTTTGGTTTCTCAACGCTAATTGAATTTCTACTCTGTTCTTTCGCAGATGGCAAGAACACGCACTTCCTCATCTTCTGATCAGCAGTCCGAGCCCCAGGCAGCTCCCACTAGGGGCGGAGGGCGAGGTCGAGGCCGTGCTAGAGGCCGAGGTAGGGGCAGAGCTCAGCCCCGAGCAGCAGCACCAGTGGCGGAGCCTCAGGTTGACTTCAACGAGGGGGTTCCGGCCCCAGCCCCAGCAGTTCCGGTGGGCCCAGCTCAGGTCCCAGAGGGGTTTATTGCTACCCTAGTTCTTTAGGACGCTCTTGTCCGATTGGTGGGTCTCATGGAGAGTGTTACCCGAGCAGGTTTGCATCCTGTAGCACCAGCCGTCTCTCAGGCTGGAGAAGGGGTCCAGACTCCTACTACTCTTACTCTGGAGCAGGTAGCTCCCAAACTCAAACTCCAGCAGTTCAGCCAATTGGAGCAGCTCATCCGGACGTGGTAGCCCATGCCGGTGATGGAGCAGCTATGTTTGCCGATGCTTTGTGGAGATTGGACAGGTTCACCAAGCTCATCACTTCTACATTCAGCGGTGCATCTACTGAGGATCCCCAGGATTATCTGGATAGTTGCCACGAGGTTCTTCGGAACATGGGTATTGTTGAGTCTAATGGGGTTGATTTTGCTACATTTCGCTTGTCTGGATCCGCCAAGACTTGGTGGAGGGATTATTGCTTAGCTAGGCCAGCAGGATCACCAGCCTTGACATGGGATCAGTTCACACAGCTATTTCTTGAGAAGTTTCTCCCTATTACTCAGCAAGAGGCCTATCGGAGGCAGTTCGAGCGTCTCCATCAGGGATCCATGATAGTCACCCAGTACGAGACCGGGTTTATTGAGTTGGCCCGCCATGCTCTTGTTATACTTCCCACTGAGATGGAGAGAGTGAGACGGTTTATTGATGGACTCATTCAGCCTATTCGTCTCCAGATGGCTCGAGAGGCTGGGAGCGAGATATCCTTTCAGGAGGTGGCCAATGTGGCCCGGAGGATTGAGATGGTATTGTCATAGGGGGGTGGTCATAGGGCAGACAAGAGACACTGTCTGTCAAGCCGATTCAGTGGTGCCTCGTCTGGAGGCAGAGATTCGTATGACAGGGGTCAGCCTTCCAGGCCTTTCCAGCCAGCCCTTCAGGTTTCTCACGGTGCCTCAGGTGGTCGTGGTTCTCACGCGCACTATTCTGATCAGCAGCCATTCAGTGCACCGCCAGCTCCTATCAGTGCACCGCCACTTCAGAGTTTCCGTGGTGGTCATTCAAGTCGACAGGGCCAGCAGACTAAGCAGCCGAGGACTTGTTACACTTGTGGTGACACGGGTCATATTGCCAGATTTTGCCCTCGAGCACCGAGCAGTTCTCAGCACCAGGGTTCTCGTCCCATGGTTCAGGAACCAGGTGTTCCGCAGCCCGCCCAGCCAGCTAGAGGTGGGGGTAGAGGTACCAGAGGTGGATGTAGAGGTCATAGAGGTGGAGCTCAGACCGCAGAGGTGGAGGCCAGCCAGCAGCATGCCGTCCCAGAGAGGTAGATCAGAGTGCTGGAGCCCAACCTCGATGTTATGCTCTTCAGGCCATGCCCGAGGTAGAGGCTTCAGATGCGGTCATTACAGGTACGGTTCTGGTTTGTGATAGAGATGCTTTAGTGTTGTTTGATTCGGGGTCTATGTATTCGTATGTGTCATCCTATTTTGCCCCGTATTTGGTCATACCTAGTGATGTATTAGGTATTCCTGTTTATGTATCTACGCCGGTGGGTGATTCTATCGTGGTCGATCGAGTCCATCGTTCTTGTGTTGTGATGATTGGGGGTCTGGAGACTCGTGTAGATTTGTTGCTTTTAGACATGGTTGACTTCGATGTTATTTTGGGGATGGATTGGTTATCACCCTATCACGCTATCTTGGACTGTCATGCCAAGACTGTGACCTTAGCTTTACCGGGTATGCCTCGTTTAGAGTGGAGAGGGACTCCTGGTCATTCTACCCGCAGTGTTATATCGTATGTGAAGGCTCGGCGTATGGTCGAGAAGGGGTGTTTGGCATATTTAGCCTATGTTCGGGATTCCAGTGCTGAGGTTCTCTCTATTGATTCTGTGCCCGTTGTTTGTGAGTTTCCTGATGTTTTTCCCTCAGACCTGCTGGGTATGCCACCCGATAGGGATACTAATTTCTGCATTGGTCTGGTTCTGGGCACTCAGCCCATTTCTATCCCGCTGTATCGTATGGCACCACTTGAGTTGAAAGAGTTAAAGGAACAGTTGCAGGATTTGCTTGAGAAGGGTTTCATTAGACCCAGTGTCTCACCTTGGGGTGCGCCGGTGTTATTTGTCAAGAAGAAGGATGGGTCGATGAGAATGTGTATTGATTACCAGCAATTAAAGAAGGTAACGATCATGAATAAGTATCCACTGCCGAGGATTGATGATTTGTTCGACCAGCTTCAGGGTGCCAGGGTATTTTTCCAAGATTGACTTGAGATCTGGCTACCATCAGTTGAGGATTAGGGCATCCGATGTCCTTAAGACAGCCTTCCGCACTCGGTACGGGCATTATGAGTTCTTGGTTATGTCATTCGGGTTGACAAATGCCCCAGCAGCTTTCATGGACTTGATGAACCGAGTGTTTAGGCCTTATTTGGATTCATTCGTGATAGTTTTCATTGATGATATATTAATATATTCCCGTAGCCAGGAGGAGCACGAACAACACCTTAGAGTGGTTCTTCAGACTTTAAGGGATAGCCAGTTATATGCCAAGTTCTCCAAGTGTGAGTTCTGGCTGAGTTCAGTTGCATTTCTGGGTCATGTTGTATCATCAGAGGGTATTCAGGTGGACCCAAAGAAGATAGAGGCAGTCAAGAACTAGCCTAGACCAGCATCAACTACAGAGATCCGGAGTTTCTTGGGGTTGGCAGGCTACTATCGACGGTTCGTGGAGGGGTTTTCATCCATTGCAGCCCCGATGACCAGATCGACCCAGAAGGGTGCCCAGTTCAGATGGTCGAATGAGTGTGAGGCGAGCTTTCAGAAGCTCAAGACAGCTCTGACTACGACACCGGTGTTGGTTTTGCCCATAGGTTCAGGGCCTTATACAGTCTATTGTGATGCTTCCCGTGTTGGGCTTGGAGCAGTGTTGATGCAGGGTGGCAAGGTCATTACCTATGCTTCGAGGCAGTTGAAGATTCATGAGAAGAACTCTCTGGTTCAATATTTGGAGTTGGCAGCCATAGTCCACGCATTAAAGATTTGGAGGCATTATCAGTATGGTGTGGCATGTGAGGTGTTCACGAATCACAAGAGTCTTCAGTACTTGTTCAAGCAAAAGGAGTTGAATTTGAGGTAGAGGAGGTGGTTGGAGTTGTTGAAGGATTATGATATCACCATTTTATATCATCCAGGGAAGGCTAATATGGTGGCCGATGCATTGAGTAGGAAGTCAGCCAGTATGGGCAGTCTTGCTTATATTCCGGTCGGTGAGAGGCCGCTTGCGTTGGATGTTCAGGCCTTAGCCAATCAGTTCGTGAGGCTGGATGTTTCTGAGCCCAGTCGTGTGTTAGCTTGCACGGTAGCTCGTTCTTCATTATTGGAGCATATCCGTGATCGGCAGTATGATGATCCCCATTTGTGTGTCCTTAGAGACACGGTGTAGCGCAGAGGTGCCAGGAATGTTACCTTAGATGATGATGGAGCTTTGAGATTGCAGGGTCGAGTATGTGTGCCTAATGTGGATGGGCTCCGAGAGTTGATTTTGGAGGAGGCCCATAGCTCCCGGTACTCTATTCATCCGGGCGCCGCGAAGATGTATCAGGATTTGCGGCAGCATTATTGGTGGCGTAGAATGAAGAAGGATATCGTAGCATATGTGGCTCGTTGTTTGAATTGTCAGCAGGTTAAGTATGAGCATCAGAGGCCTAGTGGTTTATTTCAGAGGATTGAGCTTCCCGAGTGGAAGTGGGAGCGGATTACTATGGACTTTGTTACTGGACTTCCGCTGACTCGGAAGAAGTTCGACGCAGTATGGGTCATTGTTGATAGGCTGACCAAGTCAGCACATTTCATTCCTGTGGCAGTCTCCTATTCTTCTGAGAGGTCGGCCGAGATCTATATTCGGGAGATTGTTCGCCTTCATGGTGTGCCCGTATCTAGCATTTCGAACCAGGGTACGCAGTTTACCTCGCGCTTCTGGAGAGCAGTTCAGCGAGAGTTGGGCACACGAGTTGAGTTGAGCACAACATTTCATCCCCAGACGGACGGTCAGTCCGAGCGGACTATTCAGATCTTAGAGGATATGCTCCGAGCTTGTGTTATTGACTTTGGAGGTTCGTGGGATCAGTTCTTGCCCTTAGCGGAGTTTGCCTACAATAACAGCTACCAGTCGAGCATCTAGATGGCTCCCTATGAGGCTTTCTATGGTAGGCGGTGTCGGTCTCCGATTGGATGGTTTGAGCCGGGAGAGGCTCGGTTGTTGGGTACGGATCTGGTCCAGGAGGCCTTGGACAAGGTCGGGATCATTCAAGATAGGCTTCGTTCAGCTCAATCCAAGCAAAAGAGCTATGCAGGCCACAAGGTTCGAGATGTGGCTTTCATGGTTGGTGAGCGGGTATTGCTCCGAGTGTCGCCTATGAAAGGCGTGATGAGATTTGGGAAGAAGGGCAAGCTTCGCCCTAGGTTCATTGGTCCGTTTGAGATTCTTGACCGAGTGGGAGAGGTGGCTTATAGACTTGCTTTGCCGCCGAGCTTATCAGCCGTGTATCCAGTATTTCATGTGTCCATGCTTCAGAGGTATCACAACGATCCAGCCTACGTGTTAGATTTCAGCACTGTCCAGTTGGACAAGGACTTGTCTTATGAGGAGGAGCCGGTAGCTATTCTAGACCGGCAGGTTCGTCAGTTGAGATCCAAGAGTTTCCCTTCTGTTCGTGTTCAGTGGAGAGGTCAGCCTCCTGAGGCATCGACCTGGGAGTCCGAGTTCGATATGCGGAGCCGTTATCCTTATCTTTTCCCCGACTCAGGTACTTCTTTCTTCTATCCGTTCGAGGACGAACGGTTGTTTTAGAGGTGGGGAATGTGACGACCCAAAGGGTCATCACCTGTTTAAATGAATTCTGTGCTTCTGAGGCCATGAAAACCTCGTTTAGAGTTGCCTCGATTTACGTGCGCAGTCCGGGTGCGTAGCCGGAAAGCTTAAATGTGAAATTCTATGAAAAATGCTAAACTTTGATGTTAAAATGAATAAATTTGACCTTGGTCAACCTTTTGGGTAAACGGACCCGGACCCGTGCTTTGACGGTCTCGGAGGGTCCGTAGGAAAATATGGGAGTTGGGCGTATGTCCGGAATCAAATTCCGAGGTCCCAAGCCCGAGAACTGACTTCTTTTGTAAAATTGTTTTCTGAAATTGTTTAAGGAAATTGGAAATGAAATTTGATTAGAAAGCGATTGTATCGGGCCCGTATTTTGATTTCGGCGCCCGGTACAGGTCTTATATATGTTATAAGTCCTTCCTGTGAAATTTGGTTAAAAACGGACGTCGTTTGACGTGATTCGGACTTAAATTGGAAAATTTGATGTTTTATGAAGTTTGAAAGAATTCATGGATTTTGAGGTTTAATTCGATGTTTATGATGTTATTTTGGCGATTTGATCGCTCGAATAAGTCCGTAGGATGTTTTTGAGGTTGTGTGTATATTTGGTTTTGAGCCCCGAGGGCTCGGGTGAGTTTTGGATAGGCCACGAGTGCAGTTTTGGACTTTGAAAGATAGCTGTTGCATTTCTGATCTGCAGGCTTCGCAATTGCAAAGCCAATCTCGGAAATGCGAGCTCGCAAATACGAGCCTTGCATCGCAATTGCGAAGTGGAGACCTGGGCAGGCCTAATCGCAAATGCGACCACTGGGTTCGCAAATGCGAAGGCCGGTCGCAAATGCGACTTCTGGGATCGCAATTGCGAGGTTGGGAACTTAGGAAGGGGTTCGCAAATGCGAACAAAACTTCGCAATTCCCATGTCAGGTCGGGGTTCGCAATTGCGAACCCCTGTTCGCAATTCCCATATCTGCAACCTGCATTTTCTATACTTAGTCGATTTTTAAGTCATTTTTACACCATTTTCAAAACACAAATCCTTTGGGCGATTTTCAAGAACAAACCTTCTTCCAAATCAATTCTAAGCTAGTTCTTACTCATTTCTTTCAATCATTTACATCTTTAAACATGATTTCAACCTAACATCAAAGATTTTCATGGGGGAAATTGGGTATTTTGGGTAGAACCTAGGTTTTTCAAAAATTGGGGATTTGGATCTCAATTTGAGGTCCGATTTAAAAACAAATTACATATTTGAGTTTGTGGGGGAATGGGTGGGTTTTGGTTTGAACCTCGGGTTTTGACCACGTGGGCCCGGGGGCGATGTTTGTCTTTTTGGGTAAAACTTGGGAAAACTCATTGTCATGCATTGGGGTTGATTCATTTAGTGTTTATTAATGTAATTAAGTAATTTGTGATTAGATACGAGCGAATTGGCGGTGGAATCGCGGGGTAAAGCTATACTTGAGGCTTAAGTTGTGTGCAAGGCATTGAGGTAAGTGTTTGGTCTAAACCTAGCTTGAGGGACTAGGAGTTGAGTCTTATTTGCTAATTGCTTCTTGTTGAGTACGACGTATAGACATGGTGACGAGTATCTATACGTTGGTGTCTAGCATGACCGTGAGTCTTTAAATTGTGAATATCTTGATTTCGTTGTATTTCTCTTGCCTTGGTGATGATTCCTAATTGTTGTGAAAAGCTTGTGAAAGGAAACTGTGACCTATGAACAACGAGGATCATTGGCTCAAGTTATATTTCAATTGTGAACGTATATGAAATGGTGGAACCCCTTTGGAGCATTGGCTCAAGTGGTAAAGTGAGATATGAAATGAAAGTGAAAGGAAGAGAAAGAGTACTTAAATTGTTCCCTTGCCGGGATATTGTTGTTATTTGGTTGTTTTTCCCTTGCCGGGATGTTGAGATTATAGGTGTTGTACCCTTGCCGGGATGTAGTTGTTCATTTGTGTTCCCTTGCCGGGATTTCTTTTATTATTTTGTTTATCCCCTTGCCCCTTGTTTGTGATTTTTGTTTGGGCGAGGAAGAGTGTTAAAGCACGAAGGGTGATTCCGTGCATTGTTTGTTTGTTGTGAGGAAAGAGTGTAAAGCACGAAGGGTGATGCCGTGCATTGTTTGCTTATGGTGAGGAAAGAGAGTAAATCACGAAGGGTGATGCCGTGCCGCACGATGTACCATTCCGTGCCGATTCTATTGATTATATGTGAGGAAAGAGAGTAAAAGCACGAAGGGTGATGCCGTGCACACTTTATTATATCATTGCTTGGTGAGGATGAGAGTAAAAGCACGATGGGTGATGCCGTGCACTTGTTGCTTTCTGTTTCTCTATTAATGTCTGAGTTGTGTTGTTTCCTTCGTTATTGGACGACTTTTACTTGAAATTGTTATTTCCCCCATAGCATGCTCCCCCTCCCATATTAATTACTTGTCTCCGTATTTCGATTCCGCTGTATATGTATATATATAACTGCACAGGTTTATGTGGTAGTCCGGTCTAGCCTCGTCACTACTTCGCCGGGGTTAGGCTAGGCACTTACCAGCACATGGGATCGGTTGTGCTGATGCTACACTCTATGCTCTTTTGCACAGATCTAGGTGTTGGAGCAGCTTACGGTGCGCAGCAGTAATTAGGGAGCCGACCTTCAGTCCACGAGACTCCGAGGTAGCCTTGCTGGCGTCCGCAGGCCCGGTGTCTCTTCTTTTAGTTTTCATGTTCTGTTGACATTTGTATTCGAGACAGACTATGTCCTTTATTTCAAACTCTTATTTGTAGTAATCCTAGACAGTCCGTGTATTGTTGTGACACCAGGTGCTGGGTAGAGACTTGTATTGGCTTTCTAGACGCTGTTTCTATATTTAGTTCAGACTTCCGCTAAATTTTACTTTTTGTTATCTCTTAACTGCTTATTCATTGATAATTTAGTTGTTTAATCATGTATAAAATGAAATAGGTTAATGTTTGCTAAGGTTCTCGGCTTGCCTAGCTTCCACGAGTAGGCGCCATCACGACCTCCGAGGGTGGGGAATCCGGATCGTGACATTGTAACACCCTATTCATCATAACAAATGACAATTTTCACTCGGGCCAAACTTATAACACCCAGTAGCCAAAAATTACAATATACATTTTATAATCCAAAGTAATTTTAGTGGCTAGCCACCGAAATTGACAAACTGGAGTTTGCCGGAATGGATTAACTATGTCCTTACTCTTTTCCCTGTTTTCTCATCAATTGGAGTAAGGAAGATTTACAAGAAAAAAATATTTTCTTCTTCAACAAATTTTCTATTTTTTCCAAGAATTTCAAATATCCCACAAAATAAGAACGATCAACAAGATGATCGGAGCAGAAATGGATATACTTCGGAAGTAGCAGGGTGAAGGGGATTATCTTCTCGTGGCAAAGTACTGTGCAGAGCTCGAGTTGCTACTGCTGTACCATTTGCCGAAGAAGAACGTAAGTGTAAAACAACAAGCATATGGCTTTAGCGCTTTAATTAGGATGGCGGCAGATTCAGCAGACATGAAGGTGGAGGAGATCATAAAGAAGTCTTGTTGGGGTTTGTAGATATTTCACAAACAAACTCCAGCTGTCCACCGATAATGATATACAATTTTCATAAAAATCAATTTTCTGTTTTTGCTTGTGTATACGGTCAGAACGGGCCTGCCCTTCTTATGACTAATCGAGGTTGTATCATGACAGGCCACGGTTCGGCCTCGTGTTATATCGAGCCTCAGTACGAAGTTAGATTGCTGGAACCTAAATTCAGAGACCGGTCAAGGACGATATCAGCAAAGATCGAGACCAAGAGGAACGGAGATCGAGTGAGATCAAAGGAGGTTTACCTAGTTATGTAACGGAAAGCCGAAACATCCATGATCGAGCAAGAATCGTGACGAAAATCTCAGCACGTATCAAGACGAGGCCGGTCAATTAGCCAATCATGGGATTTCTTACTGTATTTAGAATTTTACTATAAGTAGAAATCCTCTACTATATAAAGGGGGTCTAATCATTTGTAAAATCATCAGATTCACGCAATTCAAAGCAATATACTATTCTCTAAGCTTTCAATACTCTGTTATTTTATTCATATCTCACTTTGCTCATTCCCTTGGTTTGAGGGTAACCTGTCTCGAGGGCCAAAGCTGCACATCTGATTTGGTTTGCTTTATTTTACTTTACAGACAATTTTAATATCAATTTACGTATTTTCTCAGTTTGTACCAAGTGAAATCACGTGTCCTTAAGACCACAAATAAATTTGTTATCTGTTTTTTCGCTAAACAGTTTCGCGCCCACCGTGGGGCTAAGGATAATAGTGATTGTCTGGTACTAACTTTCAAAACACACACTATTTTATACTTGTTCTTGTGAGTATCTTTGATTCCAGGTATCAGCATGTCGAACACTCAAGCAACACCCACACACATAGACAATGGCCTTGGTTTTCACGGGGAGAACAACAAAGTAGCCGCCCCAGGGAACGTACCTCTAGTTGACCTCGAGGGAGTCCCGACCGTAGAACCAATCAAAGTCAGTTCTCATGTTGCCATTAATGCAAACCTGGCCATCGACCCCGAGAATAGCGTCTACAGAGACGTTTGATCAGCTGATCAGAACACACAGGGTGGCGAAGAAGGCGAGATCAGCCTTCGAGTGATATTCAAAATGTTGCAGGCTCAACAAGCTGCAATAGCACAACTCCAAAATCAGAACCATGTACCAAGCAGGGTCGAGCTCGAGCCATCGCAGGAAATTGTTCATAGGGTTGAACCGGTGCCAAAGAGATGAAATGGAAATGAATCTGGGACCGATCCCGCAATCCTAAAGATGCTCGAGGAACTAACAAAGTGAGTTGAATCGGGAGAGAAAAAAATTGAAGCAAATGACAAGAAGGTGGAAACCTATAATTCCAGGGTTGATCAAACTCCGGAGGAACCATCGATTTTGAAGGGTTTATATTCAAAGAAGTTCGTGCAAAAGCCTCCCCCCCGCCCCCCGCCCCCCGAGTGCCGCTCCTAAACCAATTCCTAAGAAGTTCCGCATGACAGAAATTCCCAAGTATAATGAAACGACCGGACCCTACAAGCATGCCACTTCTTACACATGTGCAATTAAGGGGAATGATTTGGAGGACGAGGAGATCGAGTCCGTATTGTTGAAGAAATTTGGGGAGACCCTATCAAAAGGGGCGATGATATGGTACCATAATTTTCCACCCAAATCCATTGATTCTTTTGCCATGCTCGCAGATTCCTTCATTAAAGCATACGTCGGAGCCATAAAGGCCGATATTAGGAAGTCGGACCTCTTCAAGGTAAAGTAGATAGATAACGAGATGCTCAGAGAGTTTGTGTCTCAGTTCCAGATGGAACGCATGGATCTGCCTCCGGTTTCCGATGATTGGGTCGTTCAAGCCTTCACTCAAGGATTAAATGTACGAAGCTCGGTGGCTTCACAATAATTAAAGCAGAACTTGATCGAATATCCAGCTGTCACCTAAGCCGATATGCATAATTGGTACGTGTCTTACTTTTTTTTTTTTGTTTCAAAAAGAGTGTCTCTTTTTATATTTCTTAATTCTTAACTTCAACTTTTCACCTAACATATTTAAGATGACGAGATTTAAGGATATTTTGGTACATTATACACATCTTTAGTTTGGGATTATAAAATTTAAAAGTCTTCCTTACTTTCTTAAACTTCGTGTTTAGTCAAACTAAACACATAAATTGAAATAACGGAAGTAATTTTTA
Organism: Nicotiana attenuata; assembly: GCF_001879085.1. Taxonomy (NCBI): domain Eukaryota; kingdom Viridiplantae; phylum Streptophyta; class Magnoliopsida; order Solanales; family Solanaceae; genus Nicotiana; species Nicotiana attenuata. The sequence goes on from NW_017671005.1 coordinate 355,093, forward strand.
TGTCCTTTATTAGGAATAATTATCTCAATGTCACCTCTTGTTATTTGATACCGTCCTCAAGCAATTTTCAAGGATCCATTCAGGAGGGGGAACAATATCCTGGTGAGTTACGCATTTACTTTTGAGTTTAACTGTTATACACTGACATACAAAAATAAATTACATGTAACTGTTCAAAGAAATTGTGATTAATAACTTGAAAATAAAAATACTATTTGCTACAACAGGTTAAACTACACTATAGTATAGAAATTCTTCGCACTAGCAATGTGTATAGTAAAATCCTTTACTTTATACATGTCATTAAATCTTGCATTCACTTCCATTGTTCTTTATTTCATTACTATAATTTTGAAAATGTAATCATATGTTTGACCCTTTTTTGTCTTTTTTCCCTCTATTTATTTTAGGTCATTTGTGATTGTTACACCCCAGTTAGTGAACCCATTCCAATAAACAAAAGGCACAATGCTGCCAAGATTTTCAGCCACCCTGATGTTGTTGTTGAGGAACCCTGGTATATTGACATATCCTAAGCTCCCGTTATGCGTGGCCGCGTCGGGGAAGGGCCGGACCACAAGGGTCTATTGTACGTAGCCTTACCTTGCATTTCTGCTAGGGGCTATTTCCATGGCTTGAACCCGTGACTTCCTGGTCACATGGCAGCAACTTTATCAGTTACGCCAAGGCTCCCTACCCCCCCCCCCCCCCCCAAAAAAAATTTCCCTATATAATTTTGGAAATTATCTAACTGTTTAATATATTGTGTAAATTAGTATGATCTTGAGCAAGAATACACCTTGCTACAAAAGGATATTAATTGGCCTCTTGGATGGCCTCTTGGTGGTTTTCCTGGACCATAGGTAAATTTATTAACAGATTTTTCCCACTTTAGATGTCAGTTTTCTCTTTCTTTAAATCTTTCAGGCTATGTTTCTCAGATCCTCCAAAGTTATCGCCACACTTGTGTCAGATCCTCCAACACTAATATGGCACTATTTTTGGAGGATCCGATCAACATAGCTTACAGGTATTTATTCTTTTTTGGTTTCTTAGTACCTAATCAGAGTTATTTTCACATGGAAAAAGAGAATAATAGTGGAAAAAGGTGTAACATTTTTAGTACTTTAACGAATACCTTTTTCTTGCTTTTATATCCTCCCCTCTTATTTCTGCAGTGATGTCTATGTCTATGCTAATATGACTAATTTTATGATTGAATTTAGGGACCATACTACTGTGGAATTGGAGCTAGAAAGGCTTTTGAACGTGATATCATTGACTCTCATTATAAGGCATGTCTCTACGTGATATCGTTGACTCTCATCAGTGGTATCAATGGAGAAGCGATGCCCGGACAGGTATACAGCTTATTCCATCTGCATCGTTATTAGCTTAGGTGAATCTAGAATATGGAGTCAATGAGTTCAGAACAAGTGTGTTATTATTATATGTATATACAAATCAGGCAAAGCAATTAGTTCAGTTGAACCTACAGAACCTGCCTTAGATTAGCGCAGCAGAGGGGTCAGGCAGCACCTTCAGCACCAGTTACATCACCATCCGCCCAGTCAGCTCGGGGTGGAGCTCAAAAAGCTAGGGGTCGCCCAAGAGGGGGAGGCTGATTAGGTAGGGGTTAGGCCCGTTTCTATGCTCTTCCTGCCAGACCAGATATTATTGCTTCAAATGCTGTGATTACAAGTATTATCTCAGTATGTCACCGAGATGCTTCGGTATTATTTGACCCTGGATCTACTTATTCATATGTGTCATCGTACTTTGCTCATTATCTCGATATGCCCCCTGAGTTTTTAGCTTCATCTGTTCATGTATCTACTCCGGTAGGCGATACTATTATTCTGGACCGTGTGTAGTGACCATTGGGGGATTGGAGACTAGAGTGGATCTTCTGTTGCTTAGTATGGTTGATTTTGATGTGATATTGGGTATGTATTGGCTGTCTCCCAATCATGTTATTTTAGACTGACACGCTAAGACTGTAACATTGGCGATGCTGGGTTGCCTCGGATTGAGTGGAGAGGATCATTAGACTATGTCCCCAGTAGAGTGATTTCATACTTGAAGGCCCAGCGGATGGTTGGAAAGGGTTGTTTTATCCTATTTAGCTTTTGTTAGGGATGTTAGTGTAGAGACCCCTACTATTGATTCTGTTCCGGTGGTGCATGATTTTTTGAATGTATTTCCTGCAGACCTGCCGGGCATGCCGCCAGATAGGGATATTGACTTCGGTATTGATTTGGTGCCGGGCACTCAGCCTATTTCTATTCCACCGCACCGCATGGCGCCGGCTGAATTGAAGGAGTTGAAGGAGCAACTTCAGGAGCTCCTCGAGAAGGGGTTTATTAGGCCTAGTGTGTCATCTTGGGGTGCACCTGTTCTATTTGTGAAGAAGAAGGATGGCACCATGAGAATGTCCATTGATTATAGGCAGTTGAACAAAGTCACAATCAAGAACAAGTATCATTTGCCGCACATTAATGATCTATTCGACCAGCTTCAGGGAGCGAGGTTGTTCTCCAAGATTGATCTTAGATCAGGGTATCACCAGTTGAAGATTAGGGACTCGGACATTCTTAAGACAGCTTTCAGGACCCGACATGGTCATTACGAGTTCCTTGTGATGTTTTTTGGGCTGACTAATGCCCCGGCAATATTCATGCATTTGATGAACACTGTGTTCCAGCCTTATCTCGACTCGTTTTTCATTGTATTCATAGATGATATCCTGGTGTACTCCAGGAGGAACATGCCCAGTATTTGCGGATTGTGTTGCAGTGGTTGAGGGAGGAGAAGCATTATGCTAAGTTCTCCAAGTGTGAGTTTTGGCTCAGTTCAGTGGCGTTCTTGGGGAACGTGGTGTCCAGTGAGGGTATTCAGGTTGATCTGAAGAAGATTGACGTAGTCCAGAGTTGGCCCAAATAGACCTCGACCTAGAGATTCGTAGCTTTCTTGGTTTGGCGGGTTATTATCGCCGGTTCGTACAGGGTTTCTCTTCTATTGCATCGCCCTTGACCAAATTGACCCAAAGGGTGCTCCTTTCAGGTGGTCGGATGAGTGTGAGACGAGCTTTCAGAAGCTCAAGACTGCCTTGACCACAAGTCCAGTGTTAGTTCTGCCATCAGCTTCTGGTTTATATTCAGTATATTGTGATGCTTCTCGGATCGGTATTAGGTGTGTTTTGATGCAGGAGGGTAGAGTGATTGCTTATGCTTCTCGTCAGTTGAAGTGCCATGAGAAGAACTACCTTGTTCATGATTTGGAGTTGGCTGCCATTGTTCACGCGTTGAAGATTTGGAGGCATTATCTCTATGGTGTGTCTTGTGAGGTGTTTACTGATTATCGTATCCTCCAGCACTTGTTCAAACAGAAGGATCTCAGTTTGAGGCAGCAGAGATGGTTGGAACTGCTAAAGGACTATGATACTACCATTTTGTATCACCCTGGAAAGGCCAATATGGTGGCCGATGCCCTGAGTAGGAAGGCAGTGACTATGGGCAGTCTTGCATTTTTCATGTTGGGGAGAGACCTCTTGCAGTTGATGTTCAAGACTTGGCCAATCGGTTTGTGAGATTGGATATTTCGGAGCCCAGTCGGGTCCTTGCTTGTGGGGTTCTCATTCTTCTTTGTTTGATTGTATCAGAGAGCGCCAGTATGATGATCCTCATTTGTTTGTCCTTAAGGACAAGGTTCTACATGATGATGCCAGAGATGTGACAATGCAGATGATGGGGTATTGAGGATGCAGGGCCGAATATAGATAGGCTTCGGGAGTTGATTCTAGAGGAGGCCATGGTTCGTGGTATTCCATCCATCCGGGTGCCGCGAAGATGTACCAGGATTTGAGATAGCACTATTGGTGAAAGAGAATGAAGAATGATACAGTTAGGTTTGTAGCTCAGTGTCTCAACTATCAGCAGGTGAAATATGAGCATCAGAGGCCGGGTGGCTTGCTTCAGCAGATAGAGATTCCGGAGTGGAAGTGGGAGCGGATCACCATGGATTTCTTAGTTGGGCTCCCACAGACTTCGAGGAAGTTCGATGCTATTTGGGTGATTGTGGATCAGCCGACCAAGTCCGCGCACTTCATTCCTGTGTGTACTACCTATTCTTCAGACCGGTTGGCAGAGATTTATATCAAGGAGATTATTCGCCCTCATGGAGTGCCAGTTACCATCATTTCTGACAGAGGCACACAGTTTACATTGCAGTTTTGGAGAGCCGTGCAGCGAGAGTTGGGTACTCATGTTGAGTTGAGTACAACATTTCATCCTTAGACAAACGGACAGTCCAAGCGCACTATTCAAATATTGGAGGACATGTTACGTGCGTTTGTCATTGATTTTGGTGGCTCATGGGACCAGTTTCTACCACTCACGGAGTTTGCCTACAACAACAGTTATCAGTCGAGCATTCAGATGGCTCCGTATGAGGCGTTATATGGGAGCTGGTGTGGATCCCCAGTGGGTTGGTTTGAGTCGGGTGAGGCTAGATTTTGGGTACAGAGTTGGTTCAGGATGCTTTGGACAAGGTAAAAGTGATTCAGGAGTGGCTACGCACAGCACAATCAAGGCAAAAGAGTTATAGTGACAGGAAGGTCCGTGATGTGTCTTATATGGTTGGGGAGAAGGTCTTGCTAAAGGTCTCACCAATAAAGAGTGTTATGAGATTTGGAATGAAGGGCAAGTTGAGCCCTCGATTTATTGGGCCGTTTGGGGTACTTCGGAGGGTTGGGGAGGTGGCCTATGAGCTTGTTTTGCCTCCCAGCTTATCGAGTGTGCATCCAGTAATTCATGTTTTTATGCTCCGAAAGTATATTGGCGATCCGTCTCATGTCTTGGATTTCAACACGGTTCAGTTAGATGGTGATTTGACTTATGATGTGGAGCCGGTGGCTATTTTGGAGCGGCAGGTCCAAAAATTGAGATCAAAGGATATAGCTTCAGTGAAAGTGCAGTGGAGAGGTCAGCCCGTGGAGGAGGCTACTTGGGAGACCGTGCGGGAGATGCGGAGCAGATACCCACACCTATTTGAGACTCCAGGTATGTTTCTAGACCTGTTCGAGGACGAATGTCTGTTTAAGAGGGGGAGGATGTTGTTGATACCTGATTTTGCCCTCATTATTTTAAATATGCATACATATCTTCAAAATCATGCACATACATTATTATTAGACTTTCAATGCATGCACATGTGTTTTTATAATTTTACTACAATTTTAAAGGCTTTAAATCCATTTATTTCTGCATTTTCTATTATGCAAGTATCCACTAATTACCCCTCATATTATTTTTATGATGATTTGATCATCTAAATTCATCATTTATGCCCATATAGTGCTTAAATATTTTAATTGCATTTTTATAATTACATTTGCATTTTTTAAGGCTAGAATTGCACATTACAATAATAGCTTTTATATATATATATATATATATATAATGACGTTCACAAAGGTCTTATCCAACTCTTTCCACAATTTCACCAAGTCTCGGACAAACCACAACTCGCGAAGGCCCAGCATCTGAAATCTAACAATTGGCATCCGGTACGGAGACGTCTGTACTTATCTGCGAGAGGCTATGTAACCGTTAGGAAAATTCCACTTCATTTGATTTCACTGTCGTGCGAGATTTCGACATCTACAATCCTAAACCTCTGTCTTCTACTCTCTCACAGATGGTGAGGACATGTACTACCCGAGGTGATCAGGCACCCGCGCCCCCTGCTGCAGCCGTCGGAGGTCGGGGCCGGGGTAGAGTTCGAGGGCGCGTACGTGGTGCAGCGAGAGCACCTGCGCGAACTGCCGCTGAGGTACCACCAGCAGATCCAGCCGGAGCCCAGGCACCTGACACGCCTACTGCTACTACTACTCCAGCCCTTCAGGAGACTTTGGCACAGTTCATGAGCATGTACACCACTTTGGCTCAAGCAGGATTGCTTCCCCTTGCTGCAGCCACATCCCAGGCCGGGGGAGGAGCACAGACTCCCACCGCCCGCACTCCTGAGCAGCGAGCGCATGTTGAGCAGGTCCCAGAGATTATTCCTGCGCCGCCTGCGGCACCAGTTCAGCCCGAGGGCATGGCAGCGGCTTCCGAGCAGGAGCAGATGAGACTAGAGAGGTTCAAGAAGTACGACCCTCCGGTGTTCAGTGGATTAGCATCAGACGATGCCTTGGGGTTTCTTGATGAGTGTTACCGTATTCTCCGTACTATGGGTATCTCTGGATCGAGCGGGGTTTCTTTCACTACTTTTCAGCTTCGAGGAGCCGCCTATGATTGGTGGCACACCTATGAGTTAGACAGCCCAGACGAAGCAGCTTCACTGACTTGGACCCAGTTTTCAGATATGTTTCTGAGAGAGTTTATTCCTTAGAGCCTCAGGGATGCATGGCGTGCGGAGTTTGAGCATTTGCGCCAGGGTGCTATGACCGTCTCGGAGTATGCTGTCAGTTACACCAGTTTGGCTAGACACGCCTCAGCCTTGGTTTCTACTATTCGCGAGAAGGTTCGTCGGTTCATTGAGGGGCTCATTCCTAGCATCAGGTCCAGCATGGCCCATGAGTTAGATATGGACATTCCGTATCAGCAGGTGGTGAATATTGCTACGAGGATAGAGGGTATGCATGTTAAAGAGAGAGAGGGCAGGCAGGGTCATGAGGGAGAGAGCAACCGAGATCAAGAGAGAGAGCTTGAGGAGGCAAGGAGGCCTTGTAGGCCGGTGAGATATACTGGTCCTTATTTTGGAGGCAGGGTGCGTCATGGTAGAGGTTTTGCGGGTCAGCCAGTTCAGTTCGCGCTTCAGGCTTTGCATGGTGACTCAGGAGCTCATAGGTCTCGGAGTACCGCATCACACAGTTCCCACCGCCTCGTCAGCAGAGAGGGTGCTTTGAGTGTGGAGATACTAGCCACACGATGAGAGATTGTCCCAGACTTCGGACCGGTGTGTCCCAGCGAGGTTCTCAGGCAGGTAGAGGGCGCCCAAGAGGGGGAGGCCCGGCTCGTTGATGTGTTTCATATAGTAGGCTTGAGGCCAGTGAGCTAGTTGAATGACATTCAGGTACGGATTCGGTTTGTTATAGAGGGGCACTATCTGTAGTTCACCACAGTTCTGCTTATCGGGGTGAGTTCCCTTATTTGTTGTTCCATTTATGAGTGCGTTTCAGGATTGTACTCTGTCTACGTGATTATTCTGTTGGGATGTTCTATGAGTGATAGCCATGTCTATCGTCCGTTCCTAGCTGTTGTCGAGAGTTATGAGGCTAGTAGTAAATTCATGTTGTCTGTTTCGGTAGGTTTGATGTGATCTCTGAGTATTCTTGGTTACGAGCTGTGATTTCTATGCTCCACCGGTGTGGGAGCCAGCCTATGTTGTAATTGTAGACGGAATTGATCTAGTGAGAGTCTCTAGATGGGTCGATGTGTACCCTACTTGTGATTCAGTAATGAGGGCGGGACCCTCGTGATTTCAGGTGATTTGATATGTTGAGACCAGGTGGTGTACTGCGGTGAGGAGTTATATCAGTATAAGATCATTGTGAGTCTTTTATATGCTTTCATTCTTTCTTGTTAGATGTTTTGTCGATTTGTGTTTTAGAAGAATCTATGCTAGTTTGATTTGTTTGTTAGTTCCTTATGTGTTTCCTTTCTCATATTCAGTCATTCCCGTTCTATGCTTCTTGAGTTTTAGCTTGTGGGGTGTGTACCCGTTGGTGTTGGCTGAGATTTGGTTATTCGGGTGTTTTGTTATGCGGTTTTCGTGGTTATTGTATCATCGCCAGTGTTGTGGAGGTTTGAAAAGAGTTCCTGTTGAATATGAGGCTTATGGCCGGTACGGATTTGATCTCAGGCAAGTATTGCTATCAGAAATGATATTGTGGGCCTATGGGTGATGTGTCATGTTACGTGGTTGTACCCTGTGTGTGTTGGCTTGTATTGAAATAGCTGGTTGAGACTGATACCGGATATGGATTTAGGATCGGGTCTTTTGGAAACGGATGGGAGGTGAGAATTCTGGCTTGAAGGCCTTTTGGTATTGCTAGAAAGGTTAAATTTCAGTTGAGATGGTGTCGTCAGGCTTAAGTTGATTGGGGTGACGCGGGATCACCCGCGGGGGTATGTTGGAAGTGCGCGCTCAGTGACTTGAAGACTTCAGGTATGTTCTCTATGCTCGTTCGAGGACGAACGAATGTTTAAGTGTGGGGGGATGTAGCGACCCGACCGGTCGTTTTTAGAATTCACGCCTCGGTTCCCTATTAACTGCTTCCCCTAAGTTTATTCTGCTCTTTTGGTTTGCTGGGACATTCGGTGTGGGGTTTCGGAGAGTTTTGGGACACTTAGTCCCTAAATGAGAGCTTAAGTGTTGGAAAGTGGCCCGTAGTCAGAACAGTGTGAAGACGGCCTTGGAATGGAAATCTGACGGTTCCGTTAGCTCCGTTAGGTGATTTCGGGGTTGGGTGCGTGTTCAGAATGTATTTTGGAAGTCCGTAGCTCATTTAGGCTTGGAATGCCGAAGTTTGAATTTTTGAAGTTTCCTGTCCGATAGTGAGTTTTTGATTCGAGGGTCGGAATGGAATTTCCGGAAGTTGCAGTAGCTCCGTCATGTCATTTGGGGCGTGTGTGCAAAATTTCAGGTCATTCGGACGTGTTTGGTTAGGTTTTTGATCGAAAATGTATTTTGATGGAATTTGAAGTCCTTAGGCTCATATATATATATAATGTGCAATTCTAGCCTTAAAAAATGCAAATGTAATTATAAAAATGCAATTAAAATATTTAAGCACTATATGGGCATAAATGATGAATTTAGATGATCAAATATTCAAATATTGGAGGACATATTCAAATATTAAATGATGAATTTAAATGATCAAATATTAAATGATGAATATAGATGATCAAATATTCAAATATATATATATATATATATATATATATATATATATATATATATATATATTTACATTATCTTTACAGAAAATGACCTTTTCTTATTTTTATAATGTTAAGTAACTATTTTAAATCATTTTCATGCACAAATGGTATTTTGTTATTTATTAATTATTTTTTATAAATTATTTTATTAATTTGATTGGTATTTAAAATCTAGCCCCTTTCTAATCAATTCTTGGACCTAGCCCAATTGTATATACCAGCCCAATAACCTAACCCAATTACCCTTACCCAATTAACTAGCCGAGCCAGAACCCCTTTAATCGTGACCGTTGATCTCTGAGATCAACGGTCCATATCCCTTCCCCTCATTTTAACTAACCAAACACCTAACCCTAAACCTCATTCACCCAAACCCGCCGCCCTTGAACTCTCTCAACCTCCCCTCTTCTCTCTCTCAAACCCTAAGCGCTGTCACCCCAAATCCCATCCAAATCCCCCTTTGATTCCAACCAGATATGAAATCATCTGGTGATTTCTTACCTTATCCGACTCCCTTTTTCTATTGGCTAACCGATTATGGTATTACATAATCACTTGCCTAACATGGCAAGTGGATCTCTCTTCTCTTGAACCAAATCTGGTTCGAACCTTTATCTCTTTCCATCTATGTTCTTTCTCCGTTTCCTTATGGTTTGAATCTCTGAGATTTTGCTCATTCCTTATTTTACCCTAAAGCTAGGGTTTAGATCCTTTGAAATCTGCTGAGATTTGGTACTTATTTTTCGTTAAAATCATATCTATGTTTCTGCATGACTATCTGTGAATCTTTTCATGATTTCGTTAAAATGTTTTCCTCCAAATTTTACTCACCCTAAAATTAGGGCCCAGATCTTTTCAGATCTGCTAGGGTTCCTTAATTTTGAGTATTTTCTCTTTAATGTTTTTGTGTATCTATGTGTATCTATGTTATTCCTATAGTTGTTTTTGATTAATTTACTCACCCTAAAATTAAGGTTTCAGATCTTCTCTAGTTTGATTTTTTGTGCTTTTCGAATAAATCTCTTGTCTATGTTCATTGTACACAGTGTGTGATTATTTCGCCCTTGTTCCTCTGCTGACTTTATGGTTTACCCAAAATTAGGGTTTTGAAATCCTTTAATGAGATCTTAATCTTTCCTTTCCTTTACGATACTGATATTTCATTGATAGATTTTTACTTATTCTTTCCTTATGTATGATTCATAATTGGCACTACTTTCCTTAGTTCTTTTGCTAGCCTGATTTCTGTACTTTGATTATTAGGACCGACTTTTAATTGATCTCTGGACTTACTATTTACTTTATTAACTTCTGATTTATTCTCTTGTTAATTTAAGTGATACTTTCATGATTCTGCTTATTAATTGATTCCTGTTAGCCCTAATTGACTGATTAACTGATCTCTTTGCCTTATTTGTGTACCACTGATTCTCCTAACTTATTTAGTTTTACTCTACTGTATGCTATAAAACCCTTTCATTACTCTGATTTTAAGACAGGCTCACGATTACAGACTTACACTCGTACTTACATACTCTTACAATTTTTTTACTTTACAGCTCAAAAGCTCTCTGCTTTTCTTCAAAGAATTTAAGTTCTCTCTTTGTGCGACTACTCCAATTTCTGCATTGTTTAGCCGGCTGGAAGCCAAGGCTAGACCCTTTGGATCCAAATTGCCATTGCATTCCTGTTTACATTCTTCCTAACTAGTATGTATTAACTCATGTTCTCCTATTCTATGCTTATGTGTTTAGTTTATTTCAAACCTTAGCATGTTTCTGTGTGATCCATGATTCCCGTTTACTCCTTTCTCAATTGGCATGTTTCAGTTCATGTTATCTTATTCTGTCTCATAGTTTGTTTCGACCTCAGCATGTTTTCTATTACTGCTTTCTCAACTGGCATGCTTTAATCTCTGTTACCCTTTTCAATCCTATGTGCTTATTAATTTGAGGGTTCAGCATGCTTCTATTTGCTATATGCCCATATGATTTCACCTAGTAACAAGATTAATTAGGTTATCTCTAGTAATATGAAACCCTGTGTAATCAGTTGTATGTTCCCTGTTCTGCAAATATGTTGCCAACTCTATCTATTTGTTCAAGTATCCTGGTTCTTTTGTGATTTCTTAGATGCCAGTACTGTGTCCATGTCTGAATCAATACCAATCTGTTTGAACTATTTACTAAATAGGGATTCTGTTTGTTCTAGGTGAAATTCTGTTTGCAGTCCTGTAATTTGAATCTGTTTGCTCCTAAAAATCAAACTGTTTTCTAAACCTGCCCCCCCCCCCCCCCCTTACCCTCTATGTACTGGATTTCAAACTTCTACTCTTAGTTATCTAGGTTCCTACAACCCCAGTGTGAGCACTGCCTAGGGTCCCTGAGACTCCTTTGAACTCTGACACATTGGGGCTGGTTTTCCAATCTCATATGAATTCTGTGTTGGATGTGTGGCTCCAGTGTGAGCATTGCCCGGGGTCCTTGAGGCTCTTTGGGAACTTTGACATACTGGAAACCTGGTTTATGGTGTTGTGGATCCCTACTATTGTTTCAAAGCTATTTTGTTTGAAGGCCTGGTTCCCAGGTTAATATTGGGCCTGCTAAGGCTCCCTATAGTGTAATAGATATTGTTATGTAATTTATTCATTCTGGGCTGTAATAACCTTTGTAATAAATAGATTTGGGGCTTATTAGTAAAATCGGGGGGGGGGGGGGAGGGGGATTTCTTATATCTTTAAACTTGGGTAGAAATCCTGCCTATAGGTTTATCATGTTGAACCATGTGAATACTACTACTTGTTTAGGGATCCTGCCTATAGGATTTTCTGATTGTTTGTTCTGTATTTCACTCGCATGCTAGAAATCCTGTTTATAGACTCCTTGCATTGAAATCCTGTCCATAGGATCCATGCACATTTTAACTTACATGCATTAGTAACCATGTCTATAGGATTCTATCTGTTTGAATAATAACTTTCTTGGCAAGTTGTTTAAAATTCTGCCCACGTATGATTAATAGATATCATGCCTATAGGAAGTAAAAATCAGTTTTGACTTAGATACCATGCCTATAGGAGATAAACAGATTAGTTTTGACACCTAGAAACCATGTCTATAGGGGTTAATTAATTCTGCAAATTAAAAAGCATGCCTATAGGATCTAAAGAGATAAAATCTGTTTTCAGGAGATAAAAAATCAGTAATTCACTTAGAAATCATGTTATAGGTCTTTAATCAACCTTTAAATATCATGCCTACAGGACTATGTTCCAGTTATCATTAGGCAAAACTGTAGGATTATTAAGAATTCTGGGCCAAAAACTGTGATCTCGTATTGCTTGAAACATGCCCAGATTCAGAACTTAATCAAATCAGTAGGCAAGCCCGTTGGTCCCAACGCTCGTTTTAATAAGCTTCTTTCTTATATTCATTCTGCTTATCTAGATATCCTGCCTATAGGATCCTAAATCAATAAAGTTTTTTGTTTAACTGCGTGCATTTGATGTCTATTTGTGGAGGTTAACATGAGCCCTTATTTGTTCCCTATCTGATAGTCCTATCTGATTTTTGTCTGTCGTGTAGCTTTTTCCCATTTTAAGCAACATAGGTAAGTCTAGAACTATCCAAAATAGAGGTCCTAAATACCTCCAGGACCATAAGTAAGGGGCGGGTAGTGCACGCATAAGGTACGCATTAGAAGCTACTAGAATGCTTAGGTAACAACTGAAAGATAGTAATTGGGTAGTAAAGGGAATGATGACCCGTGCGCTAATGCTATGTGTAGCACCCCAACTTGGGGAAAGTTACCAAGTATTGCATGGAAATGATCCTGTAGGATAAAAAACCTAGGACCCCTTTAATTCCTGTTTTAAAGTAATATCTATTTGTCTAAGTTGTTCTATTTTCCCATAAGACCTTCCCCTCAAGGTAATTTCGAGCCCTTACCCGATCTCTGGTGATGTAAACTGGTTATATGAGTTAATTGTTCTAGGTGCCCAAACGCACCTTAATTCATTAGGTGGAGACTCTTCAAATCTCATACCCCATCCCAAAAGGAAAGGAGTTATCCCAGGAAATGTCGAAACCTGATTTCGCGGGAAAAAGGGGGCGCGACAGATGTAATAACCCGGCCGGTCGTTTCGAGAGTTATAGTCCCCTTCCCCCATTTTTTGCTCCTTTTGTGTTCTTCAGGTGTGTTTGGACTTACCGGGTCAGTTGGTTCGGGTTCGGAGTGGTGTTGGAGTAAATTGAGACACTTACTCTCTTGGGAGAAAGATTAAGTTAGAAAAGTTGACCGGATGTTGACTTATGTGTAAACGACCTTGGATTTGAATTTTGATGGTTCCGTCAGCTCCGTTAGGTGATTTTGGACTTAGGAGCGCGTCCGAAATGTGATTGAAGGCCCGTGGTAGAATTAGGCTTGAATTGGCGAAAGTTAGAATTTTGGCGACTTTGGTCGGCACTGGAAATTTTTAAATCGGGGTCAGATTGGATTCCCAGAATTTGGAGTAGGTTCGTAGTGTCATTTTTGACTTGTGTGCAAATTTGAGGTCATCCGGACGTGGTTTAGCGGGTTTCGTCATCATTTGTGGAATTTGGAAGTTTAGAAGTTCTTAGGCTTTAATCCGAGGGTAATTTGGTATTTTGATGTTGTTTTGTGTAATTCAAAGGTTCGACTAAGTTTGTATGGGGCTATATGACATGTTGGTGGGAGCGGTAAACGGGCAGGTCGGATCGGGTCAGATATGGTTCGGGTTGAAAACGGGTAATGAAAAAATGGATCAATTATCCGACCCGACCCATATTTAATATGGTAAAAAATGGGTTAACTGACGGATGATGTGGGCTACCCATATTATCCATGACTTCTTGTATATGATCACTTTTGGGAGAATTCTTAGTCTCCATGACTTGAGGAACCCCCAATTTGAGGCTTTCCAAATGTAAAAGTTAGACCCATTGGTTACTCATTGGTTATCCATTTTCTAAATGGATAATATGGTTCTTATCCATATTTGACCCATTTTTAAAAAGTTCATTGTCCAACCCATTTTTAGTGGATAATATGGGTGGTTAACTATTTTCTTTTAACCATTTAGCCACCCCTACTTGTTGGTATGTTTGGTCGAGGTCCCGAGGGCCTCGGGTTGATTTTGGGTGATTAACGGAACAAGTTTGGAAATTGGAGGATTTGCTGAAGTTGAACTCAGCTGTCATAACCGCACCTGCGGAGTGGGAGCCGCAGGTACGACCCCGCAGAAGCGGAGAGGAGCCGCATATACGGCCAAGGCTGAGGTGGGCTGGAAGCGCAGGTGCGAGATTATGAGCACATCTTTGGAATCGCAGATGTGGAAGTGGAGCGCAGATGCGGAAAGGGGCCTGAGAGGAAAGGATTGCAGAAGCGGGCAGAGCCCGCAGGTGCGCACTAGCAGGTGCGGGTATTTGACCGCAAATGTGAATTATAGGTGAGTAAGTGGGATCCGCACCTGCGATGGAATTTACGCTGGTGCGGCATCGAAGAAGCGAGAATTGTACCGCATACGCGGTTTTGCTGGGCAAAAAGTACAAAAAGGAGACTTCGCGAGTTTTTGCTCATTCTCACCATTTTTAACACGGACTTTGGAGCTTTTGGAAGGATTTTTGAAGGGGATTCAAGGTTATTCACTTATTTAAGTTGCTTGAGCTCTAATATCATTAGCTATGGTGTTTTTTCGTTGATTTCTCACCTAATTAGTGGAATTTTGAAGTGAAAATTGGGGGTTAGGGCTTGGAAATTGGAGAATGTAATTTGGGGATTTGAGGGACCAAATTATGTCGAATTTTGATGAAATTGGTATGGGTAGACTTGTGAGTGAATGGGCTTTCTAGTTTTGTGACTTTTGTCGGATTTAGAGACGTGGGCCCGGGGGACCGGGTTTGAGGCGATTTCGGGATTTGAGTCCAATTTAGTAGTTTGTTTCATGGAATTGGTTCCTTGGCTTATATTGATTGTGTTATATTACTTTTGGCTAGATTCGAGATGTTTGGAGGACGATTCGAGAGGCAAAGGCATCGCAGAGTAGGATTTTTCTCGGATTGAGGTAAGTAACAGTTGTAAATCTAGTCCTGAGGGTATGAAACCCCGAACATTGTGTCTCGTGACTATATTGGAGGTGACGCACATGCTAGGTGACGGGCGTGTCGGCGTGCACCGAGAGGATTATGACTTGGTCCGTCTCATAGAAACTATAAACTTGAACAACATGTTGTTAGCTCTACGCTCTCTATGTGCTAGGAAAGATTGACTGTAAATCATGTTGGAAACCATGCTTAGGCTATATGTTGGCATTGTTGGGTCCCGTAAGGGCCGCATTACATATTGAATTGCTTGTTAAATGCTATTTGTACTCAGTCACGGTTTTTATTCGTATATCATAACTCAGTCTCTGTTATTCTATCTGATACATTATGTTATTTTTGTTTGGACTGATCTCCCTGATTTCTGAGAGCTCGAGAAACTGGTGAGATTGATGACTAAGTGAGGCCGAGGGCCTGATTGTAAGGATATTTATAGGATCGGTCTGCACGCCGCAGCATGTTTTATTGATTTATGACTGAGTGAGACCGAGAGCCTAATTGATTTATGCCTTGATTGGCTTGTTATAGCGCTTGGGCTGAAGGAGCCCCTCCGGAGTCTGCACACCATCAGAGAGCGCAGGTACCTACTGAGTGCTAGTACCAAGTGCCGAGTGCCGAGTGCTGAGAGGAGGTGAGGAATGAGTGACTAGGAGGAATGAGTGATTGTGAGGCTGGAGTGATTGGGAGGACTGAGAGGTGACTGCCCGAGAGGTAGTATTTGACTACATTATTGATGCACACGATTGCCTTATTTCCATGTGTCACACCTCCTTTTTTACACACCTACCCCGAAGGATAAATGTATAAGGGAGTTTTTCTATTTAAAGTGACATTATTCGAAATGAGATTATTTATTTATTTTTTAGAGTCGCCACTTGGGATAGGATTGGCTTTTGGTGTCCCAAGTCACCGGTTTAACTTGAATCCCAAATCGAGGAAAATTTCGACTTCCCAATTGGAGTCTGCGAACCAAAAATTCTGAATAAGGAATTCTGTTGACCCGAGGGAAGGTGTCAGGCACCCTCGGATCCCGTGGTTCTAGCACGGTCGCTTAAACTATTATATTTGGCTAAAATCTGATTTTTATACATATTCCAACCTATAATGCAATTTTTAAGATTATTTACCGCTTTAGTTATTTTTACGAAAGTGAACGCCGTTTAAGAGCGTGTTTTTGGATCATGTCACATGAAATGCACCCGGATCCTCGACACCTCTTATTCGATGTTTTGGGATTTGGATTTGGGTCGCATGAAATGCACACCCGAGTTTAGGAAAGTAATATTATTAAAATTCGCACCTAAGGTGACTAGCGTATTATTATCTTTGCGGGAAGCCATGAAAATTCGCTAAATGGCATGTCCCGAATTTCTAAAATATTTTTAGTTGATCATTTAATGAGGGCCCCGCAACTTATGCATTTTTTGTTTGGCGAGGCTTCATCTCATTTTATTTTAAAGGTACATCCTAAAGTAACTATGATTTTTCTATGTTTTATTGTCTCTAAAAAAGACCTAACTAATTAGTATTTGGGCCTCAAGTTCAAGTCCACACTTAAACAAGAGGAAAGCCTTTTAGTTCGAATGTGCTACTTAACTTAGAAGGCCATAATTAAATCCATAGTCTTAGTAAAACCCTTCAACATTTGGGCTTCGAATTTGGTCCAATAAAAAGAAGGATCATGATCCAACTCTTCAAGATAATTTGCCAGCACTAGGCCTGCGCCCAGGCCTAAAAGAGAGGGGATCAGAACCGGGCCTGGGCTGTGCATCAGGGGAGCGGATGCCTCATCTAATTGAAACTGGGCTATTGAGTCTTGATTTTTAACCCAAGCGAAATCTCAATTCAACAAAAACAATCTGTTAAAATTACTACTAGTGATTCTAAATGTATTCAACACGTTTGGAACAAGGGAATACCATACACACTTTTATATTAACAGGTTATTGATCTTCTGACTTCACTTTCCTATTGAGATTTTATTCAAGCTAATTAGTTACAACAAATGCTCATAGGGCTCAAGGGATTAACATGAACTGTTGACGTCTATGTTGAAGCCTAACACTTATCTTTGATTCTAAAAGGGAAAGTCAAATTACTGATGTTTAAGCTAAAATATTTACTCAAACCTGAGTTAACACGAATATTGAGCATACACATGGACTTTCCAATTTAACTCTGGGTTCATGACATTTAAAAATTTAGAAACGGAAATTACCACAAGGAATCTAACTATTTACACTAAGACCTGCTGTTTTTAAGATGAAACAGCATATACTCAAAGTCACACAGTCCATTACAGTCCAGAATATGTACAGTGTGGATGGTAAGCAAATCGATAATATTATTCGAGATACACAAACATGAGACAGTAAGTTCTGCAATGGAATCAAAAGAAAACTATTCGAAATACACAAGCATTAGACAACAGATTCTGCGACTAAATCGTATAACAGGCTTCATGTCGTCTTTCAATTGGATATTCACATTGCTTGAGATTCAGAAAATGTANGAGTTTTGGGCGTTTTATTAAAGTCCACGTCCGCCCCAAAAATGAGCTTGGTTTTCCATTGAGATCTGGGCCAAACGTTGGGCCCAGTTTTGGCCCAAATAACGTAAATCAAGGGGAGAATTAAGCATAACATTGATGTGTGCTCACTATAAACCATGGTCTAATTGCTATGTATATTATGAACTAAGACCTGATTATTATTGTAATTCCTAGTGTTAACTAGATGGTGACGTAACACCTAAAAAACCACTAGTCAGCGAATGGACAAAATCAGCAGGAAAATAGTCATTAACACATAGAAGTAATGGCGTATAACTACTAAATCCAGGAAGAATTTTACATATGCTTGAAACCTGATTTTGTTTGTTTGAATTATATGCCAAAACAGAGAGGAACTGATAATCTCAAACCATTTTCATACTTGACCTAACTTCACTTACATCCTATTTGAATTTCAAACGCAGACCAACAAATAACAATACATTCACTTCCTTAGTTCATTGTTCATCTAAACACCAGCTATACCACAGACCTTGTTTAAACAACTGAAACCAGCTGAGTCTCATACAGTCCAACACGGTTTTAACATAACTATGGTTCAACGTCTATTAACAAAGCATTAAACTCTAAATGTACTCGAATTATACTAGCATTATACTACCTAGCTACATTAATACAAAACTGAGACAACAATTTATATAGTCCAATTAGAACAATCCAGTACAGTCTATTAACAGGCCTAACAGTTCAAATCTATTTACAATAAGAACATTAACAAATCACAACAAAATTTATAACAAAATCAGGCAACAAGTCTTATTTCATCTTTCAGCTGGACATTCACATTGCTTCAAAGTCAGGATATGTACCTGGAGATTGAAATACAATGAAAAAAAAGGAGCAGGAGTCAGCGGTAATGGAGATAAATTTGCAGTGTTAGCTACAGGAAATCACAACAGTTTCAACTGGGAGTCTCAGCAACAAAAACCAGCAAAATTGACCCAGAATTGACTCGAGTAGACCAGTTTTAATTTGAAATTTATCTAGGAATCTCTAGCAAACTTCAGCAGTCAAATTTTAAGCTAAATGATGCCAAATCAAACGCTACAACTTGAAATTGAATCCAAAATCTTAGTAGCACAGTATTATTAAGTTTTCTGCTGTATTTTTTCTTTTGTTTTTAGTTTTTCTGGAGATTTAGATCTAGGATGAAGTTTGGAACTTTAGAAATTCAGGTTTTGAATATTTGAATTTGAAATTCAAATTTCAGATCTTAAACTTGTAGAAAATGTGTATTTGGGGGAAATTTAGGAGCTGGAAATTTTTGGAATTTTTAGATGTGTCAAAACTTGTGAAACAAGGCAGTAAAGACTGCCTTTTATAGGCAGAAACAGGGCAGGAAGGTTCTGGAATTCCTTCACTCAATTTCCCCCTTTTTATTTTCAGATTTTGTTCATTAGCCCCTAATGTTTTGACTTGTTGCCTAAGTTATTATCCTAAGTTCTTGAAATTATAGCTAAAGCCCTATTCTAGAAGATTCTAGGGATTCTATCTTAATCTACAGTATTCCTATCCATCTCTAAATACCTATATTACCCCTGGACTCCCCTGAAATTACTAACCTAATACTAAACCAAACCTCAAACTCCTTTACCCTAATTAAAGACTATCAGCTATAACCAAACAATCCATTTGACTAGGGTTAACCAGTCAAGGTTAAAATCGAACGTGTACAACCAAACAGACCCTAAAATCAAACTGGGCAAATTAACTCATCATGAAGTCAAATCTACCAATGGACTACAATTAACAACTAAATCAAATTGCAGTGATTAACTGAACTAAAACACAGAATCAAACCCATTAGAATAGACTTATGAAGACTTAGAACAATATCAATTAACCTGAAGAACACTAAACAAGACAGCAAAAAATTTAAACTAAACCCTGAACATGCTTAACCTAAATTTAAAGAAGTCAATCACAGCTAAATTAACAAACGCACCAATTCTTACTGTTGACTAAAAGAGGATAAAGAACAAACAAATAAAAAACAGACTAACACACTCAACCTCTAATACAGACAAATTGATAAAAAATAAGAAGGAATAAAAATCAAACCCTAAAGCAACTAATCTGAATAATGAAGAAAATCAAAGAAAACTTACTCAATAAAATCCTAGGGGTCTGCCGCCTCTTAGATTTAAAATTTGACCAGCTCCGGTGAGATTCAAGTGCTACTGATGATGGATTCGTCATGAAGGAGGTGAGGAGGTCGTGTGACATCAATTTGATGAGATTTGGAGCATTTAGGGTTTAGGCCGGGCTTTTTATTTGAAATTCGAGGAGATACGGGAGGATTCGAAAGAAGCTGGCTAGGGATTTGGAAAGAGGGCCTTGGGAAGAACATATGGTGTAAAATTGGGGTTTTTTGGTGGTGAAAGGGTGGTGGCGCCGCCGTGCACGGTGGAGGCGACTACTAGGGTTTCGATTATTCGACGGGTTTGGGAGGGTTTTGAGGGAAAACAATGGTGGATTTGAGATGAGAAAGCCAAGATGGGTTTGTGGTGTTAAATTGGTCGAGATCGGAGACTCGCCGCCGCCGTGGGCGATTTCTGGCGGCAGCAGACGGCGGCTCAGGGAAGGGTGTCTTTAGGGTTTGAGAGATGGTGCGAAGGGGGGGTAGGGGGTGCGTTCAGACATATATGAATTATTTGATCCCAGCTTCCCGTCCGCTATATCAAGAAACATAGACGGCTAGGATTAATCATAAACAGAACGACGTCGTTTTGGTGGTAAGGGGAGCTGGACCGGACCAGGGGCGGTTTTTGCGCTTGGACCGAGTTGGAAGGGATTTAATGATTTGGGCTAGAATTTAATAGTAGCCCAATGCTTAATTATTAACAGACTGGCCTGTTTTGTTTTCTTTGTTTTATATTTTCAATTCATTTAATTCTTTTTCTTTTATTTGTTTTTCTCTTCTTTTTTTTTAATTTTAGAACTAAACTAAAATTAAACCTTAAAATTAATTCAAACTACCTAATTAAACTACAATTAAACTAATACCAATTTAAAGGAAACTAATAAACCTAAAAACTAAAACTAAAACCAAACAAAACAAATCAAAGTTTTCTTTGTGATTTTTTGTATTTTTGTACAAACCTAATTACCAATTAGTCCAAAAATATGTCAAATTAAATCCTAAATGCCCATGCAATATTTTTATATTTTTTGTTAATTATCATGCACACACAAATGAAAAACACATACAAAATTACGCAATTAAATCCTAAAAATCAAATAATAAAAGAAAATTCCTAATTCTAAGAATTTTATAGGAGTAATTCAAGCGAGGCAAAAATCACATGCTCACAGCTGCCCCTCTTTGCTCGGAGACACGAAGGGTTTTCGGGCAAAGATAAATAAGCAACTATGAGATTTTTGCCTGCTCGGCACTCCATGAGAAGCATTTTTTAAAAATGTCTGACTGAACCCTGCTTCAAAGGTTGCCTACATATCCTTGGCTATAAAGGAATCAGGTCAGTGTAGTTCTGGAAAGTTTGGTAGCTGGGACTACCAGGAGCTGTGAATTTCACTGCTGTTGCTGCTGCTACTGCTTGCTGACCTCCTTATTACACCTAAAGGAAAATCAAGGCTGAGCTAGCTATGCCTATCAACTATGAGTTACAAGATTCCTATCTATCATTCTCTTGAAACTTGATCTTGAGTCTTAGCTGATTTGGCTATGTACTTCGATCTGAAACTTGATGCTCGCAAGTTGTAGGTGTTTACTTCTCCATGCAGCATTGGGTCAAAACAGGATCAGCGAAGCTTGTGGCTTGAATCAGATTTTGAGCAATGCGTGCCCTTGCTTGCTTCATATTTGAGTTCATCTCTTTTTGTTCTTTTCTTCTTTTCTTGATTCTGGATTGAGATTTATTCCATTGGTTATTTCACACCTTGCGTCTTGAGGTTGACCTGCTTAAGATACCAAAACAAACGAACGAAATTTTCTGCCCCAGTTTTCACTAGGAAAATTTCGCGAGTTAGTTCTGACACATATCTAAGCGATCAAATCAGGATTGTGTAGGGAGATTCTCGGTTTTTTTTTGGCCGGGATTTGGAAAGAGAAAGCTCCTCGGTTTTTGGCCGGGAGATCCTCGATTTTATTTTGGCCGGGATTTGGAA
The DNA here is from genome assembly GCF_001879085.1 of Nicotiana attenuata. Taxonomy (NCBI): domain Eukaryota; kingdom Viridiplantae; phylum Streptophyta; class Magnoliopsida; order Solanales; family Solanaceae; genus Nicotiana; species Nicotiana attenuata. Next base: position 376,863 of record NW_017671005.1, read on the forward strand.
AGAAAAAGCTCCACGGTTTTTTGGCCGGGAGATCCTCGGTTTTTTGGCCGGGATTTGGAAAGAAAAAAGCTCCACGGTTTTTGGCCGGGAGATCCTCGGTTTTTTGGCCGGGATATTTAAGGAATTGGATCCTATGCTACCATGATTTGTTTTTCTTTTGGGATTTTCATTTTTATTTCTTTTTCTTTTTCTTTTCTTTTGTTTTCCTCTTTATATGCTTTCCTTTTTGTTTAGCAAAACACATGAAAGAAATTTGGGGAGGAAACTTCCTTTTGGTCGCTTTCTTGCTGCAAAGCTGTTTCAGCGCTTGCGCATTTCATTTCCTTTTGGATTACACCTGCTTCTTGCATGGTTGCTTTGAATTAGACCTGTTTTCAACAAAGAACAATTTGTTAGTTTGAAACGGTGGTTGGTTTTGTGGCCTTGATCATCTCAATTGCTTGATCCCGACCCCATTTCCGTTGAGAACTTTGCTGCTCGTTTGCCTTGAGGGTGAATCTCTTTTCAAACCGACCGGGTTCAGCATTAGGACTTTATGATGACTCGCCCGTGTGGGCTCTAGCCTTTTCACTTTATTCTGCCATTGGGACCTTTGCCTTTGACTTCCTTTCTTTTCCAATGTTCTTGCTTTGAAAGCATCAACCACTATGGTCAGTCGAGATTGGCCCGACGCACTCGTTGAGGCTGGGTATTTTCTTCGCCTCTGACCAGGCGGAGCCCTGTGAAGCCGGTCCTGCCACCTTTTCTTTGTACTAGTTACGGAATCAGAGTTAAACCGAAAAGGATTCAAAGAAAAAGTATGCAAAAGGCAAGCATATGAGTTTAAAAAGAAGCATCCCTTTCGGGGAAAGAGAAGGACTTATCTGGGGTGGATGCTGGCTTCAAATGAACATGACATGCTTCTTGGACTGGACGCCCGACCCACACAAACTTTCCAACTTCTCATGAACCTATTGATCTGCATTTCGAAACCAAGGAACCTTGCCAGGACTCTTTTAGTGATGAGATGTCTTCTTTTCGGCCGACAACGCCCTTTGCGGGTTTTCGCCAATCGACCTCTCTCATTTCTCTTCTCACTGTCGCCTGATAGTGCTCTTTGCGAGTTTTCACTAAGCGGACTCTCTCATTTTCAGCTTCTCTTCTCACCATCGCCTTATGGTTCCCGAAGGTTTTCACCAATAAGACTCTCTCATTTTATTTCTCTCAATTTGCATTGTGTCAGAGACAATGACGCTCTTCACTTCCATGCCTTTGCCAATTGATCGGAAGGACTTGGACAAGGTTTTTGGGGTAAACAGAATTTGGGCGGAACTACAACTTTGGAACCATTTCGGCGGATTCATGGCCGAACCATTATATCATCTGCCCCTGTTTCAACTTTTGGGGAAATTGGAATTTTTGTTTTGGTGTGACTAAACCCCAGAGAGAGGCTGCCTACGTACCCTTTCGGGATCAAGTCAAACGTAGTTCACTCAAAACATTTGGTTTTGTTTGTTTTTCTTTTGTTTTTTTTCTTTTCTTTTCTTTTTCCTTTCATCATATTTTTTTTCTTCTTTTCCGCTGGTACTTCCGGGTTCCAAAGACGGTGATCAAAGAAGAGTAACCCGCTCAAAGGGTTTACAAAGGATTGATAGTGTTTGGGGTAACGGGAAAGAAAGTCTTCATCATCTCAATTACGCAAAAGCCATCACCACAGGAGGTCTAGACATAGTACCTTTTTACTGCATCTGCATTGACTGCTGTCTCAGGATCATTCCCTTCGATGTCTCCCAGATACAGTGTTCCTCTTGGCAATATCTTTCGAATTATGTATGGACCTTTCCAATTAGGGGCAAACTTCCCTTTTGCTTCCTGGTGATGAGGGAGAATGCGTCTGAGTACCAGTTGTCCCACTTCAAAATTCCTGGGACGCACTTTCTCGTTGTAGGCGCGGGCCATTCTTTGCTGGTATAGCTGCCCGTGACAAACTGTGGCCATCCGATTTCATCAATTAATGACAATTGCTCTAGTCGGGTTTTAACCCACTCACTGTCCTCAATCTCCGCCTCAACGATTATCCGGAGTGAGGGAATTTCTACTTCTGCAGGTATGACTGCTTCAGTACCGTAAACCAACAAGTACGGTGTCGCTCCAATTGATGTTCGTACTGTGGTACGATACCCGAGTAATGCGAAGGGTAGCTTTTCATGCCATTGTCGGGAGCTTTGAATCATCTTTCTCAAAATCTTCTTGATGTTCTTATTTGCTGCTTCGACAGCACCGTTGGCTTTTGGCCGATAAGGAGTGGAGTTTCTATGCGTTATTTTGAATTGTTCACATACCTCTCCCATCAGACGACTGTTCAAGTTTGCAGCATTGTCGGTAATGATGGTTGCAGGAATGCCAAAACGGCAAATGAGATTGGAGTGCACAAAGTCTACCACCTCTTTCTTGGTGACTGTCTTGAGAGTGATGGCCTAAACCCATTTCGTGAAATAGTCAATTGCCACCAATATTAATCTATGCCCATTCGCAGCTTTCGGCTCGATCGGCCCAATGAAATCCATGCCCCAAGCAACAAACGGCCAAGGTGTTGACAGCGGATGGAGTTCTGTCAGAGGTGCATGAATTAAGTCACCGTGCACCTGACATTGATGGCATTTTCGAACAAAGCTGAAACAGTCCTTTTCCATAGTTATCCAGTAATACCCGGCTCACAGAATTTTCTTTGCCAGCACATAACCATTCATATGAGGTTCGCATACTCCTGCGGGCACTTCATGCATAATTCTTCCAGCTTCCTCGGCGTCAACACATCTTAGCAGGTTGAGATCCGGGGTCCTTTTATACAAAACATCACCACTTAAGAAGAAACTGCTCGCATGCCGTCTAATGGTTCTTTTCTGATCTCCGGTGGCTTGCTCAGGGTATTCCTGTGTTTTCAGAAATCTCTTGATATCATGATACCAAGGCTGACTGTTGGGCTCCACCTCAACCGCATTGCAATACCCGTGCTTTTCTTTGATTTGAATCTCCAGAGGGTCAATATGGGCATTGCCTGGGTAAGGCAGCATTGAAGCTAGAGTGGCGAGTGCATCGGCTAGTTCATTATGACACCGAGGGATATACCTGAATTCTATCGACTTGAAGCATTTGGTGAGATCTTCCACATGCTGTCGATAGGGAATGAGCTTAACATCTCGAGTCTCCCACTCCCCTTGGGCTTGCCGGATAATCAAATCAGAGTCCCCCATGATTAATAAATCTTCAACATCTTGGTCAATCGCCATATTCATGCCCATGATACATGCTTCATACTCAGCCGTATTGTTTGTGCAAAAGAATCGGAGCCTAGCTGTAGCTGGGTAGTGCTGACCATTGGGTGATATCAAGATTGCCCCAATGCCTACACCTCTTGCATTTACTGCTCCATCAAAGAATATTTTCCAAGCACGAGTGTCCTCAGAGATGGCTTCCACTGAATTTACTTCCTCATCCGGGAAATAGGTGCTTAACGGTTGGTATTCCTCGTCAACCGGATTTTCAGCCAAATGATCTGCCAACGCCTGGGCCTTCATTGCCGTGCGAGTAACACAGACTATGTCGAATTCAGTGAGCAAGATTTGCCATTTTGCCAGCCTCCCAGTGGGCATCGGTTTCTGGAATATGTATTTCAAAGGATCCAACCTGGTTATTAGATAGGTGGTATGCTTGAAGATAATGTCTCAACTTTTGAGCGACCCACGTCAGAGCGCAGCATGTTCTTTCCAACAAGGTGTATTTGGCCTCGTAGCTGGTGAACTTCTTGCTCAGATAGTAAATTGCTTGCTCTTTTCTCCCAGTTATATCATGCTGCCCGAGGACACGGCCAAAAGAATTTTCCAACACTGTCAGATACAAGAAGAGAGGTCGCCCATGCTCCGGTGGGACCAATACTGGAGGATTTGACAAATATTCCTTGATTTTATCGAAGGCCTCTTGACATTCGGATGTCCATTTGATAGCCGCATCTTTCTTCAACAGTTTGAATATGGGCTCACAGGTGGTAGTCAGTTGAGCGATGAACCGACTGATATAGTTTAACCTGCCCAATAAGCTCATCACGTCCTTCTTAGTTCTTGGAGGAGGTAAATATCGAATGGCTT
>NW_017671005.1:383434-386440 GCF_001879085.1 Nicotiana attenuata
GAGGATTTCGTCACCAATGATAGCAGGGGCACCTGTTCAGGATATTTCCTCAATTGATCCACTGTTTCATAATCAGGCATCTTCATTTTCTGGAAGAATGCTTCTGCTTCCGCAGCACTCACTGGCTTCTTGGACGGAAATCACTTTCGAGCGGCATTGTTTACCTCCTGTTCATTTGAATATTTCTCAACAGAGGTTTTCCCTGGAAGTTCCCCCAAAATTTCTTTGCCCTTCTATGTAACCACTGTTTGCTGATAGTTCCATGGCACTGCAGAGGGGTCTGTCATTGGCTTCTGTGGTACGCGTCCAATAACCACTGGCTCATTCAGCCGAGTGGCTTAATTGTCCCCCGTACCACATAAGCTCCTTTTGGCACATATATTTGCGTTTCCCTTTTTACTTCAAACTTCCTTGGAGCACTGACAACTAATGGTTTTTCTTGGCGTCCTCGCGGAACATAGAGAATTACATTCTTAGGAGGTTCCGTCTCTGCTTTTGTCTCAGGTTTCTTCTCAGGCTCAGTTTTGACACTTCTATTCTTCTTCTCCCCTTTCTCTTGCTTCGGGGGTACCTTGGGTTTCTTTTCTGCGTCGGCAATAGCAATTATAGCTTTTAATGCTGGATCAAATTCTCTGTCTTCACAGATCATCCCGATTACCGGCCCGTTGTTTTGAGCGGACAATGGATTATTGGTCACATTCGGGACTTCTTCATCCCTCAACATTATTTTCCCTTGTTCAATAAAATCTTCCACAGCTTTCTTCAATGTCCAACAATTGTCAGTACTATGCCCTTCAGCTCCTGAATGATAGGCACAACGGACATCTTGTTGATAAGCTGGAGATTCCGGGTTCTGCCTGTTTTGGGGGATAGGCTGCAGCAGATTCATCTGAACGAGCTTCGAGAACAGACTAGAGTAGGATTCACCAATCGGCGTAAAATTTGGACGTCTGGGTGGTTCCCGAGGGCGGAAATTATTTTGTGGTGGTCGGGGATTATATTGGTTCTGGTAAGGAGGTTGGTTTCTTTGGAATGGAGGTGGATTTCGGTTAGCTTGTGGTTGCGGTCGGCCGAAGGGTTGTGCATTCATGACCGCATAAGGTGTAGGAGCATAGGCCATACCAGTATGAGGATAGTAGTGTTGAGGGGTTCTTTCAGAGAATACCGGTCTAGGAGCCCGGTATCTTCTTCCTCCCGATGCTGCCATCACTGTTTCTTCTTTCTTTTTGCTTTTGGCCATTCCTCCAAACCCGCCTTGAATGGCTTGGGAGGTTGCTCTTATGGCTGACTGGCTCAAGATTCTACCCGTTTTTAGCCCATTCTCTACCATCTCTCCGATTTTTATTGCCTCTGCGAAAGGTTTGCCTATGGCGGACATCATATTCTGAAAATAGTCCGCTTCCTGGGCTTGAAGGAAAACAGTGACCATCTCTACCTCATCCATCTGAGGCTTCACTCTTGACGCCTGTTCACGCCACTTAATTGCATATTCACGGAAACTTTCTGAAGGCTTTTTCTTAAGATTTGCCAAAGAGTTCCTGTCTGGCGCGATGTCTATGTTGTATTGAAATTGTCGAACAAAGTCTCGGGCCAGATCATCCCAAATATGCAACGCGAGACATCTTGGTCCATATACCATTCTGAAGCGATACCAACCAAGCTTTCTCCAAAATATGCCATCAACAACTCTTCTTTGCCACCGGCTCCCCGTAACTGATTGCAGTACTTCTTCAAGTGAGCAATGGGGTCACCGTGTCCGTCATACTTCTCAAATTTTGGTGTTTTGAACCCTGACGGCGAGTGTACATGAGGGAACATACATAGGTCTGTATAGGAGACACTCTTTTGCCCGCTCAATCCTTGCATGTTTTTCAAGCTCTACTCGAGGCTTATCATTCTCTTCGCCATCTCATCCTGCTCTGGGTCTTTGGGGGTTTTGTCCTGCCCTGGTGTAAGCTCGTATGGTGGCGGCTGAGAGTAGTTATATGTGGGATATTGAGGGGGATCCGCCGGGAAGACAAGGTTTTGGAAGGTGAACGCTGAGGGATCAAAGGCAGGCCTTGGCAGTGAAGGTTGTGTCGTAGCAGGGCATGGTGGAGCAGTGAAGATGTTAGGAGCTGCTCCTGCTGGGAACACCTGGGGCCGGACCTCAGAAGGTGTTCCGACGAAATGAGCGGTCATGGTAGGCTGTCCCAAAGGAGTATGAGGGTGGCTGATAGGGATATTGGAGGTACCCCCAGATCTAGGGAATAGTTCAGGAAATCCAGGGATGGCGCTTGGAGGCTCCCTTCCATTGGTCCAGGCGTCCCACATCTCCATGAGTCGGAGACGTAGTATTCGTTTCTCTTCAGCTGTGACAGACTCAGATGTCGGGATCCCCGAGATGGGGCTGTCCTCAGAGATGGGAACTGCGGGCAAAGTCATTTATGTAGACATTTCCACACTTCCTTTTGATTTGGTGAAGTATTGATGCGATGCCAGCTTACCGCAACCAACCACCGTTTCTAAAGCTAAGCTGGAATTTGAAGCAACGCATGGTTAGTTTGAGACAAGTAACAGAGAGGTAATCGCAGATTGGGGTATGATGCACCTATACAGTTAAACGGATGTCTATATGTTTGCACTGGTTGCATGCGTCATCCCGGCTTTTCTTTTTCTATTTTCTCTTCTTTTGATTTCTACTCTTTGTTTTTCTTGCTTTTCTTTCTCTTTTTTCCTGCTTTTCCCTTTTCTTTTGCCATGGTTTCTCTCGATTCCTTATTTTCTCTTTTGCATTTCTTTCTCTCTCGTTTTTCCTTTATTTCCTCCCCCTGTATTTTCTCTTCTTTTTTTTTCTTAGGGTTACGATCGAATCCTATGGAGATTGCCTACGTATCATGACCCTGCATGAATCAGACCAAGCGTAGTTCTTGCAAAATTTTAATTTAAAATAGAAACAAAATGTTTTTGGGATTTTCAATTTTATTGATAGCAAAAACTTTGATTACAAAGACTCAAAACTTACGA
>NW_017671006.1:0-19391 GCF_001879085.1 Nicotiana attenuata
TCTAAGATCAATTAGGACTTCACTTGGTTGTAATGTAGGCTAAGGGATGGGTAGGATATATCTGGATATAGTGACTAACCTCCTTAAGCACTTTTAATACAATCACATTAACCTTCCAATCCATTCTTACGTCAACCAGAAGTTCCACCACATTGTATTTATGACATCCCATTCCTTTAGGTGCATTTGTATCAAGCTACCACTTATCAACTAATACATTTATTCATTTTTTTTACGTGGCGCTTCTTCTTTTACTCTTCCAAAGTGCACCTTTCTTCTATTTCATTGGCTCCACTCAAAAACCAAACCACCACCCCACACATTAACTTTTGCATATGTCAAAGACATTCAAGTGCTCATGGGAGGTAAAAGGGGTTCAAACAGATGGCTATTCAAACAATTGGGTAAGGTTCGCAATGTGGTTGCCAAAGAAACATGCTTATAAACTCAACGGGGTTAACTACGATGTATTACAATTAGGTGGGTTTACTTATATATCTGTTTAACAAAGAAATGCCTATATCACTTCTAAGATAGAATGAAGCTACTATTTCTCTTTGCAAACACACAGGGCAAGTTCTAGGCATCAAATGTAAAGCATAGAATACAATACAGCTCACACACACATGGCACATGACTCACTCTAGATTAGTTAATCAAGACACTCTCTTTTGAGTGTTCAAGTCAGTTACAAACATACAAATTTAAGGCATTTTAGCAAGAGTCAACCACTGAGACTAGGCGCTACACTCTAGTGTCGACTGTGTTCAGGTGTATTAACGCCAAGGGTTTCTCTTTCTATTTCAGCTCGTAGCCCATCAATACTAACTAAAAAATAAAAGTAAACAAAAACAAAAACTACCTACACCCGGTTCAAGCTAAACCCTTGGAAAAGAACCGTGACCCAAAGAAAAACCAAGGGGGAGTTACTACACTACCTAAAAATAAAAATAAAAAAATAAAAAAATAAAAAAATAAAAAAATAAAAAACTTTTTGGTATTTTCTCTAGACTAACTTCCCTCAAGAAACTATCTCAAATATCCGTCATCAGGAAGAGTCCTTATGTATTTTTTTTTGTTCGACTAATGTCCCTCAAGAGACCTGTCGAAAGGTGTCCATCTTCGGGCCAAGTCGAAGTTAACTAACATGATCCTAAAATATCAAAAACAATCAAAAAGAAAACAACATCATACAAAGTTGTACAATCTTTTTACAAATACAGCCATCCCCCACCCCACACTTAAAAATTTGGCATGTCCCCATGTCAACAAATAGACAGCAGAGTAGGGTAAGGGGACTTCCCTAAAGCTCAATCCTGATCAGAGACGGTTCTAGGATCGAGGTGACATGCTTGTCCTAGCGCTCGAAGCCATCTCATAATCTTTTTCTCCGACTTGGCCTGTTGAGTGGCCAGAGTGTCAACTCTGGTGCCCAGGTCAGTGACAGAAGTGCGGAGGCCAGCCATTTCCTGCTCCAGGGCTGTCAGGCGGGTACTTTGGCAGGACTATGATGGGCCCGCCTCATTAGTTCTTGGAGGTGGTAGAACAGCAGCAATCTCAGCCACCTCGTCAGCTTCATCATCATCCTCAACCATTACCACCGGCTGTCTCCCAATTGTGATTTTACTCCGCCAACGGGGCTTTCAATGGTAATTTCCCATCAACTCTGAGATTTTAAGGGATTCTAGCAGCACGGCACAACTTGGTGACAAGAGAAGGGAAGTAAAAACCTTTGAGTAACTCAGGTGAGCGGATAAACATCTCATCATGAATGAGTTGGGCAACATCAAAATCCTGGTGGGTCATGAAACAGTAGATAGCTGCTGCTCGTGGTTGATTGACATCGGTAGTATTGCTGGAGGGAAACAACCGACTGTTGATGATTGTGAGCCAACACTTAGCCTCCCAATTGAGAGACTGGGAGTTAAGTGTGATCCGGTGCTTTATCCATATGTATTCTCTATCTGGCACACATATTGTCTCAAGAAGAGTTGCCCACAAGGCACTTGATCGACGATAAGTACGATATTTATCGGATTCCCCCATGAACACTGGCAGCCGATACACCCTGCGTATGGCCTCGAGGGACGCATTTACCCGGGTATTGCGTACTGTGACGACCCCATTCTTGTGTTCCGGCCAGTTAGCATAAAATTCCCTCACTGCTTGTACGTTCGCCTCCTCCGGTTCCTCAAAGAAGATGTCCACCTGACACCTCCTCAACTCATCAAAGATATTCGGGCACTCCACTTCTAAGGCTTCCCGGTCAATATTCACCTCATGTAAAAATTTCTTTGACGCCTTTGCATTGTACCTGTCCTCCGCCGGTTTGGAGACAAACCTAGTGCAGTCCAATTGTGCCGCACTAGCTTGACCCCTAGCTCTTGAGGAGCTGCCCGGTCTACTAGCGGAGGACCCTGTGTTGCATCTCTTCCTAGATGAATGCATTTTACCTGCAAAATAGAGAATCGCCTATCAGTGAGGGTGTGAGTTGTGTGAACTATGGGTGGTTACTCAGTCTTCACCACAACCATGGTCACATTAGCCCTTATAACTCCATTGAGGCAATTCCACAAACACCTTGTGGGCAGGACACTTTCCTAACACATATAGCCCATATAAATATATCAATGCTTCCCCCAAATCACAATTTACACTCCACCATTCCACCAACAACACTAGTCTTACACACACAAGCACACACATCTCTACAACATAGTGCACACCCTTCACTACACATTAGGCACAAAACCCATTACAAAGCAAAAGGAAAATAAAAAGAAAAACTCTACAAAAATTACTACACAATTAAACATTAAAATACATAAAACAAAAAACTAAAACAAAATACAAGAAAAGAGAGGGAGAAGCATGCCATAGCTGGGATGAGTGGAGAGGGAGAGGAATGGATGTGGAGTGTGAGTGGGAGATGGGAGTGAATGGGAGAAAAGTGAAGAAGAAGAAGAAGAAGAAGAAGAAGAAGAAGAAGAAGAAGAGAGGAGGGGATTGTTGGGTTAGGGTTAGAGAGAGAAAGAATTTGGGAGAGTGAGGTGGTTGGGGGTGGGTTGATAATATTAGAGGGGGGGGGGGGTTAAAAAATTAGAAAATAAAAGAATAGGAAAAAAATAAGAAAAGAAAAATACTTACCTGAAGACGACCAGTCGCGGTCCCACCGCGGTCGCGGTGGGTTATTAATCGCGAGGCAGAATGCAATCGCATCACCGCGGTCCTACCGCGGTGGGTTTAGCATACATGAGGCAGAATGCTCGCCTCTCACCGCGGTCTCGGTGCGAGGAAAGTTTTTTTTTTTTTACATAAGAAAACGAAAATAACAACATTCGTGGGTTGCCTCCCACGTAGCGCCTGATTTAACGTCGCGGCACGACGTAGGCTAGGATCATCACTCCTCATTCGCGTACTGGGGCTCTTCCAAAGTTATTATCTCTCTATCCCCTTTCTCATCTACCATTCCAAGGTAATGTTTCAACCTTTGCCCATTCACTGTGAACTTATTCGTCCCATCTTCTGATTCAATCTCCACAACTCCACTTGAGAACATTTGCACTACTCTGAAGGGTCCTGAACATCGGGACTTCAACTTACCCGAAAACAATCTCAATCTTGAGTTGTATAACAACACTAGCTCTCCGGATTTGAAGTTTCGGTCCACTATGTGCTTGTCATGCATTAGTTTCATCCATTCTTTGTATAATCTAGCACTCTCGAATGCCTGGAACCTGAATTCCTCTAGCTCATGTAACCCAGTGACTCTGTTAGTGCCCGATGTCTCCATATCCAAGTTTAACTGTCGCAATGCCCAAAGTGCTTTATGCTCGAGCTCAACCGGGCGGTGGAATGCCTTTCCAAACACCAACTTGTATGGTGACATACCAATTGGAGTTTTGAAGGCTGTACGGTACGCCCACAATGCATCATCCAGCTTCTTTGCCCAATCAGTCCTTGTTGCATTCACTGTTTTTGTAAGGACACTTTTAATCTCCCTGTTGGACACTTCAACTTGCCCGCTTGACTGTGGGTAGTACAGGGTGGTCACTTTATGACGAACTCCATACTTTTCTAGCATCCTTGCGAATGCTCTATTGCAGAAATGTGTTCCGCCATCACTGAGTATAGCTCTTGGGGTGCCAAAGCGTGTGAAAATGTTCTTCTTTAGAAAGCCTGTTACCTTTTAGCATCATTGGTCGGGAGAGCCACTGCTTCGACCCACTTGGAGACGTAGTCAACTACTACCAATATGTACTTGTTACCATACGAGCTGACAAATGGCCCCATGAAGTCGATCCCCCACATGTTAAAAACCTCCACCTCTTGAATTGTGGTCATTGGCATCTCGTATCGGCAAGATATGTTGCCTTTCCTTTGGCATTCATCGTAACTTTTTACCCAAGCATGGGTATCCTTGAACAGAGTTGGCCAATACGAGCCTGACTCCAATACTTTAGCTGCTGTCTGAATTCCTCCAAAGTGTCCACCATATGGTGATGGTAAGCCTGCAAAATAGAATTTTGATCTTTCTCGGGGATACACCGCCGGATCATGTTATCTACATATATTTTAAATAGTAGAGGTTCATCCCAATAATAAGACCGACAATCATAAAAGAACTTTTTCTTTTGAATTGAGGAGAGTTCATAAGGTACAATACCACTTGCTAAATAATTAGCAATATCAGCATACCACGGTGCCTCCTCCATTGTCATTGCTAGTAATTGTTCATCCGGGAATGTCTCTGTTATATCCTCAACCTCTACCTTCTTTTCAGCTCCTTCCAACCTTGAGAGGTGGTCAGCTACTTGGTTCTCTGTCCCTTTTCTGTCACGTATCCAGATCGAATTCTTGTAACAGAAGAACCCAGCGAATCAAGCGTGGCTTTGACTCCTTTTTTTCTATCAGGTACCTAATTGCTGCATGGTCAGTGCAAACAATAACTTTCGAGCCAATCAAGTATGACATAAATTGGTCGAAAATAAAAACGACAGCCAATATCTCCTTTTCCGTCACGGTGTAATTGAGTTGTGCACTGCTTAGCGTTCTGCTTGCATAGTAAATCGGGTGCATCAGTTTATCCTTTCGCTGCCCCAAGACTGCTCCTATAGCATAGTCACTTGCGTCGCACATGAGCTCGAATGGTTGCTCCCAGTTGGGTGCAACAATGATGGGTGCAGTCACCAATCTCTTCTTCAACTCCTCAAATGCCAACCTGCAATCATTAGAAAACGCAAAGGGGTGATCCTTTTCAAGGAGTTTGCATAAAGGGTTAACAATCTTAGAGAAATCTTTTATGAATCGCCTGTAGAACACGTCGTGCCCAAGGAAACTTCTCACCACCTTGACTGAAGTAGGCGGTGGCAACTTCTCAATCACATCAACCTTAGCATGTTCAACCTCAATTCCCTTACTGGACACTCGATGCCCCAAGACTATCCGTTCTTGTACCATAAAATGGCACTTTTCCCAGTTCAGCACTAAATTTGTCTCCACACATCTTCTGAGCACTCTTCTTAAGTTGTGAAGACAGTCCTCGAATGAATCCCCCACCACGGAGAAATCATCCATAAAAACCTCCATAATGTCCTCCAAAATGTCAGTGAAAATGGTTAACATGCACCGTTGAAATGTCGCCGGTGCGTTGCAAAGCCCAAAAGGCATTCTCCGAAAGGCAAAGATGCCATACTGATAGGTGAATGATGTTTTCTCTCTGTCTTTGGGTGCTATGGAAATCTGATTGTACCCCGAATATCCATCCAAGAAACAAAAGTGAGATCACCCGGCCAGCCTGTCCAACATTTGGTCAATGAATGGCAGGGGGAAGTGGTCCTTCCGAGTGGCTGTGTTCAATTTCTCGTAATCCATGCAAATCCGCCATCCCATGACTGTACGCGTCGAGATCAACTCGTTATTCTCATTTTGGACGACCGTCATTCCTCCCTTTTTCGGCACACATTGAACAGGGCTGACCCAATTGCTGTTAGAGATAGGGAAGATGATACCCGCATCGAACCATTTGATCACTTCCTTCTTCACCACCTCTTTAATATTTGGGTTCAGCCTGTCCAACATTTGGTCCAACCAATGGCAATCTTACATTCCTGTAGCACCTGTAAGAGTTGCTCTACTTGCACATCTTGCAAACCGGATGATATAATAACAGCCAAAGTAGAATCATGCCCTAAGAAAACGTACCTCGGGTGAGTTTGGGTGGTTCCTCTTCTGATGGTTTTGCTGGTGGTGTAGTCCTCTTTTCTAACTCAAGGGACTCGAACTGAGGTTCCCTTTTCCAGAATCCTTGGCCTTCGAGTGCCATGACCTACTCAGCCAACCGTTCACCATCCATCTCCTCTAAATTTGTTAGGCAAGCCTCCAATGGATCTTTAGCAGTCAGGGTCACATCATCCTCGTGCAGGATCACATCCACTGCCTCCACTAGGGAGCAATTAGCATATTCACTGGGTCTCCTCATGGATTGCTGAACGTTGAATATGACTCCTTCATCGTTCAATCTCATTTTTAATTCCCCAGTTTCATAATCGATCAGTGCTCTCCCAGTGGCTAAGAATGGCCTCCCTAAAATGATAGGTATCTCCTCATCTACCTGGCAATCCAGAATAACAAACTTCCCCACTTGTACCAACACATCATCAAGAATACCTGTCGGTCTTTTAACCGTGAGGTCAGCCAGTTGCAAAAGCATCGAAGTCGGTCTAGCTCTGCCAATGCCCAGTTTGGTATATATGCCAGCGGCATCAAGTTTATGCTGGCTCCTAAGCCGCATAATGCCTTTCCAAAGGCATAACTCCCAATAGTGCATGATAGTAAAGTTACCTGGGTCAGACATCTTTTGAGCCATGGGTCTTGTCACTACTGCATGTCTGTGTTAGAGTTACTGTGGATAGGTCCTGAAAATCAAACTTTCGTGACATTAGGTCCTTCATCATCTTTGCATAGCCTGGCATCTCCCTCAAAGTATCCATCAGAGGAATATTCAATTGAATTTGACGCAACATCTCCATGAATTTCCTGTATTGATCTTCCTTATTTTGTTTTACCAGTCTTTGAGGGAATGGTGCAGGTATCACCTTTTGTGCACTGTTTGTTGGCTTCTCTCTGTTGGGGTTCTGTGGCACAGGAGGTACCACCTATTCTGCAGCTTGTTCACTCACTTTAGCTTTACCCTTGTCATCCTGAACCTATTCAACCACCACTTCAGTAAGTTCTGCTAATTCATCTACCTCCAATGGAACTAGAGTGGCTGACGTAGTCTCCTTGCTGGATTGTGCAATTTCCTGCTCCCTGTCTAAATCTCTCCTATTCCGGAGACTTGCTTCCATCAGCTGATTCGGGTTTTGCTCCTTGGGGTTAATGTTCGTATCTGCTGGCAATGTTCCCTGGGGTCGGTTGTTTAAGGCCATAGACATCTGCCCCAATTGAGTTTCAATGTTCTTTATCGCTGAGTCATGCATTGCCAACTTTTCCTGCATCTTACCATTCGTTTGTTGAAGCATACCCCTGATCTCTACCATGTTGCTATCTTGTTGCTGATGAGGTGGCTGATATGTCAACTGTTGTTGGTTTTGCTGTGGATAGCCCTGTTGTCTCTGATATGGCACCATTTGGCCTTGGGGTTACATACCTCCAGGTTGTGGCATGTTTGGTCTGTACTGTTGATTTGGTGCTGGTCTCCACTGCTGTCCTCCTTGTCTCTGACCCCCAAAGTTGTTGACATAATTCATATCCTCTCTTAACCCTTGGTTGTCACCTTCTCCACTCCATGAACACACATAAGACTGATTAGCGTAGGGTGTACACAGTCCTCCATTTGTTGTGTCAACAATATGCACTTGTTTTGTACCCATCTCATCAATCTTCTTTGTCAATATACTCATCTGAGTCATGAGTGTGGCTATGTTCTCTGCATGCGAATTATTTGGGTCAAGAGGAACGGAATACACTATTGGTGCCAGTGTTGTACCTCTCGTCATCCACCCCGAATTCTGGGACATCTTTTCAAGAAGGACTTTGCACCCCCAGCTGAAGCATCTACGTTGGCCTTTAGATTGTCTGCTAACCCCATGTAGAATCTCTGGTCGAGCATCTGGTCTGGGATACCATAGTGGGGACACTTCACTAGCATCCCTTTGAATCTTTCTCAAGTTTCCTGCAAGGTCTCAGTAGGCAGCTGTTTATACTGCAGTATCTCATCAATCTGTCTTGCAGTCTTGTTGGGCGGGTAAAACTTATTCAGGAACTGCTTGACTAATTCCTCCCAGGTGACAATGGAATTTATTGGGAGTGAATTCAGCCAAGTCTGAGCTTCCCCAGTCACAGAGAACGGGAACAGTAATAGCTTGATAGCTTCTAGGGTCACATTTGGCTGTCTTTAGGTCACACAAATCGACAGAAAATTTTTCAAGTGTTGTTGAGGGTCTTCAATTTGTGACCTGGAGAACAATCCCTTATTGTGCAGAAGATGCGGCAAGTTGTTGGTGATCTGGTTTGTCTCCGCTTGAATTGGGGGCGCAAATATGGCAGTGGCCAGGTTGTCAGCTGTCGGTTGTGCCTAATCATAAAGTGCAGCTTCTGGCACAAGAGGTGCCACCACTCTGACGTTTGGGTCAGCTGGCTCATCCCTGATGTTTCCGTTGACGTTATCTACGTCACCCATGTCAATTTCAAGTTGGTGTGTTTGTTGTGATTGTTGGATCCACTTGTTAGCACGATTCAATGCCCTGAATGTTTTCTCGGGGTCTGAGAGTCCTTCAAACAGTTCTCCAGTCCTCGAAGAATTTTTAGGCATACACCTGAATCCTACAAGAGTTCAAACGTGAGAATTTCAATGAAAAAAATTGTTTAACACCTTCGAAAATTGATTTAAACTAATAGTTCTGGAACTATTTCTAAGTTGTAATAAATAACACCGTTAATTCCCCGGCAACGGTGCCAAAATTTGATCACGCCCAACTATGCCTTCTAAAAGACAAAGCGGTCGTTGCAACTATAATCCGGTTTTAAGTCCGGAGTCGAACCTCAGGGAACTAACCTATCTATTACAACTCTTGGCAATGCTATTATAAACTCAACCAATTTCCAAATGCAAGATTTTTATCAATAAAGTTTGGATTTTTTGTTTAACTACTTCAAATGATATTAAAAATAACAATATGCTAAATCAAAGATAATTCAATGGTAAAAAGGTCTAGGGCATTGATTTCCCCAATTGCTAGTTTAGGTCTTAACTCTTTTGCTATAATCTCGCCGTAATACTCTATGAGGATTATAAGCTATGGGCTATCGTAATTATCTATCGATCAACTACGATAATTTACTAGAGCATTCTCTCGAACTACTCTAGCTGACGATATGAGCAGCTCTGAATTATCCCACCAAAGTTTCGTTATCTCTAACCCCACTTTTAAGTTCAAGTAATAAATCTCTTCAATTACCCAAAAGTGGTGTTGTTCAACAGCAGTCTAACCTAATATTCTTTCTCAAGCAATAGAAGGCAATTAGACACGATTAATCAAGAGCCCATTCAATTAATCACCATACAAAACGTAGTTGAACAATCATATAATAAATCTGGCTCGATTATAACAAGTTGAGTCAAAACTTCAACCAATAGTTGGTTCCATCAACCCTAGATCAATTGTTTAGCTACTCATAACAAAACAAGATAAAACTACAAAGATGTTCATAATGTGTAATTGTAAGAAATAAAAGGAGATAGAAAAACTCTAATGTTTGGTTGATCTTCTCACACTTGTTCTTACCTCCAAAGTAGTCTAAAAACAAGCTTAAAACTATCTTGGGCGAGCTTCTTGAGTTTATAAGGGTTTGGAACAAGTTTTCCCCGAGTTACACTTTGGTCCCAAAAGTCTGGGCGATTGCACAGTTCACCGCGGCAGTGGCACGACCACGGTGAGAGCATAACATTCTGCCTGCGTTTTGTGGCCTCCCGCGGTCCCACCGCGGTCGCGGTGGAATCAAATCCAGTCCCCGTTTTGCTTCTTTCCACTCGGGTGCTTCTTGCTTGGATGTTTTCTTCACATTATTGACTCCAAAATACTCCATAGTTCTTCCTAACTTGGATTAGTCCCTGCGAAGCAAAAGAACACCGATTAGAGCATTTTGTTATCATTTAGCCTAAAAAGCAACAATAAAGCATGGTATAATAAGGGTGTAAATATCGTCTATGTAGCCTATTATCAACAATTAAGTTGGAACTAAGTTCATACTTAGTTTTAACTAAGTTATTATGATATCAAAAAGTTTTTTGTCCAACTTTTATGACATCTTTATTTCGAGGTTCTGTTTTACTCTCTCTGTGGTTTGCCCTTGCCTTTTTTTTTTTACAAGTTTAGGGTTTTACTTTCCACTTTAACTTTAATGTTTGGATTTTTGTTTATACTTTGTTGTTTTAACTTTTGCATTTAAAAATGCTTTCTTAATTTCGTGACTTTTTGAACAAGCACGAATTATAAAAGAGAGCCTTTTTATATACGACACTTAATGAAGAAGAAGTCTCAATTTCATAATGGTGTAAACATACGAAAGGAGAAATAGGAGCACACATATTTCTTTGAACAACTTTGAGGAAAGTTTTGTCTCATTTCAACTTTCAATAACATTTTACATGTATTTATGTATCATCTATAACGTTTTCGTAACTGTTTTATTTACAACAGATTTGTAAGAAATTCAAGGGTATATCTTGACAACCCATGACTAAATACTAAATACTGCCTTCAACCTATACATTCGTAAAATTTTGAAAATTCCATCCACGAGTGTATTCTTCATAGGTTTTTGAATCAGGCTTGCGTTTTTGGCTCGTGACTTTGCTCTGAACTTTTGATTTGTTGGGTAGAATTTTAGGCTTGACTTGAATTCTGATTGTTCCAGTCTTCTTTGTATATATATAGTCCCCCAAGTGTTTGAGCTTTGAAGTATGAAATCTCGAGCACTTGACTATTCCTTCCATGCGATCCTTTTCCTGAAAAGGAAAAACATACGGGACTCAGAGGTATAATTTTGATGATGACTGCTTAACCCTTTATATTCCCATCAGAAAGGTTGTAACCCTAGACCGGGAATTACGTTACTTCCACGTGTCTTTCAGGTCTAATATCATCATTTGGCGTGGGCTAGATTTTTGCCTATCATCTAAAATTGTTAGTATAATTTTGACTATTCAAAAATAAAAATCGTAATTAAGGGATACCTGACCATGGGTATTTCCTTTCCTTAGAAATAATACTTATTTAGGTGAACAACATTCTAACACGAGGGTAGAACCTTGCCATCCATGGTTTCTAATTCCTATGCACCTTTTCCAGCAGTACCTCGAACCTTGTAAGGTCCTTCCCAATTTGAACTCAACTTTCCCGCATTGGCTACTCTCATGGATTGAAAAACCTTCTTGAGTACGTAGTTCCCAATCTTGAAGTATCTAAGATGAGATTTTCGATTGTAATATTGCTCAATAATTTGTTTGTGCGCAGCCATCCTTATTAAAGTTGTTTCTCTCCTTTAGCCAAGCAAATCGAGATTTACCCGCATCTCCTCCTCATTTGACTCTTCGGTTGCTTGGGTGTATCTTGTACTTGGCTCTCCAATTTCAATCGGAATTAAGGCTTCAGCACCATATACAGGTAAAAATGGTGTCTCTCCCATACTTGTTTTTGGTGTTGTTCGGTACGCCCATAAGACTCCAGGTAGCACTTCTGGCCACTTACCTTTTGACTCCTTTAATCTTTTCTTCAAGTTATTAATAATAACTTTATTTGTTGATTCAAATTGTCCATTGGCCACTGGATGATAATGTGTCGAAGTAATCCTTTTAATTTGCCAATTTTGAAGGAATTCTGTGATTTGCGCACCTATGAACTGCGGGCCATTATTGCACACGATTTCTTTTGGAACTCCAAATCGACATATGATGTTTCCCCAAATGAAGTCTCTGGCCTATTTTTCTCGTACCTATTTGAAGGCACCTTCTTCTACCCACTTAGTAAAATAATCAGTGAGTACTAATAAAAATCGTACCTTTCCTTTGGCTTGTAATAGTGGACCCACGATATCCATCCCCCACTTCATAAAAGGCCACGATGCAACAACCGAATGTAATAACTCTGCTGGTCGATGCATGTTGTTACCATATCTTTGGCACTTGTCACATTTGGCCACAAAATTTTCTGCCTCTTCTTCCATTTTTGGCCGGTAATACCCTGCTCTAGTTAAAGTTTTTACCAAGGATCTTCCTCCGGCATAATTTCCACATTGTCCTTCATGTACTTCTCTCATCACATACTCCATTTGAGAAGGTTCCACCTTGCTAGAGAACCCCCGAACATTTTTCGATATAGATTGCCTCGATCCAAATAATAACGAGCAGCCTTTCAACGAAGTGCCTGAGCCTTTTTCTTATCTTCTGGTAGTATTTCGTACTACAAAAAATTGACAATCTCGTTTCTCTAGTCCCAAGATAAATTATTGAAATTTATCTCATTTTTATCTTGGTTAAGTGCCGAATGAAACAATGTATTACAGAAGCATTCTCTTCATTTGACACTTCTGCAGCGGATGCAAGATTAGCTAACGCGTCTGCTTCGACATTCTCGTCTCTTGGTATCTACACATTTTTCCAAGTTTGGAATTGTCTAATTAAATTTCGTGCCTTTTCCAAATATTACTGCATCCTCGCCTCTCTAGCGATATAAGTCCTGTGCATTTGATTAACTATGAGTTGAGAGTCGCTTTTGATTATGACCTGCTCTATTCCGAGCTCTCGTACCAATTCTAAACCTGCAATCACAGCTTCATATTCTGCTTCAATATTAGTAATAGGATGGCATTTTATGGCTTGCCATATAGTCTCTCCCGCAGGTGGGATTAGAACAATGCCTAAACCCGCTCCTTTTACATTTGAAGAGCCATCGGTAAACAAGATCCAAGTACCTGGATTAGACCCGTTAAATACGTGGAATTCTTTTTCTGCTTCTGTTACCATCCCTGGGCTAAAGTCTGCCACGAAATCTGCTAAAACCTATGATTTTATTGCAGTTCTAGGTTGATATGTGATGTCATATTCACTTAGTTCTATAGCCCATTTGGCTAAGTTACCTGATAATTCTTGCTTATGCAATATGTTACGTAAGGGGTAGGCAGTTACTACAGAAATAGGATGACATTGAAAATAAGGTCTTAATTTTCTGGATGCCATAATTAATGCTAGAGCAAGTTTTTCTAAATGAGGATATCGAGTTTTAGCATCCAATAAAGACTTGCTAACATAATAAATCAGAGATAGTTTACCTTTGTCCTCTCGAACTAATACGACACTTACCGCCAGTTCTGAAAAAGCGAGGTATTAGCTTTTCTTCGTCCTTTAGTTTAGCCAGCAATGGTGGGTTTGACAAGTACGCTTTTAAATTTTTGAGCGCTTGTTGACATTCTTCAGTCTATTCAAATTGACTTTGCTTTTTCATAACTGAAAAGAACTTAAGCTTTCATACCTGTTAACTTCTGCACTTCTTTTTTGCTCGTAAGTATATCCGGTATTTCTTCAATAGCTTTGATCTGTGTGGGATTTACCTCAATTCCACGGTTAGGAACAAGGAATCCTAAAAACTTACCTAACGACACACTAAATGCACATATCTGGGGATTTAACTTCATACTGAATTTGCAGAGAATGTGAAACGTATTTGACAAATGCTGAATATGATCCCCCACCTGTTGTGATTTGACTAGCATATCATTGATATAAACCACCATGGTTTTTCCCAGATGTTCTTGAAACATCTTGGTTACTACCCTCTAGTACGTGGCTCCAGCATTCTTTAGGCCGAAAGGCATAACTTTATAACAATAAGTCCCCCTGTCTGTAATAAAAGAAGTTTTTTCCTCATCTGAAGTATCCATTTTTATTTGATTATATCCTGAATAGGTATCTAAAAAACTTAATAGTTCGTGTCCTGCAGTAGCATCAATTAATTGATCTATGTGTGATAATGGAAAAGAATCTTCAGGGCAAGCTTTATTCAAATCTGTATTCTACAAAAACTCGCCACTTGCCATTCTTTTTGGGCACCACTACAGTATTAGCTAGCCAATTAGGATATTTTACCTTGCGGATAGACCCAATTTTTAAGAGCTTTTGTACCTCATCCTGAATCACCTGATTCTTGAAGGACCCTTGCTTCCTTTTCTTCTGTTTGACATATGGATATGTTGGATCTTCATTCAGCTTATGGGTGATTACCTCCGGTGGAATACCTGTTATATTTGAATGCGACCAAGCAAAGCAATCTGCGTTAGCTTTTAAAAATTTAATTAACTTACTTTTCATCTCCGGGATGAGGTTAGTTCCAATGTAGACTTTTCTGTCCGACCAATGTACAAATAACACCACCGCTTCCAGTTCCTCGATTGTTGTTTTGATGTTTTTCATTCTCTTCTAGTTCTTGAATAGTATCAGCCCTTGAGTCTACAACCGTTTGTCCATCTACAGTTGAGGTTTGTGTTTCTTGAACCTCAACTGAATTCTGTAATTGCTATTTTTCATCTGCAACGTCATTTTTCACGCTTGAATCTGCCACTGAGTTAATGCTTTGGGAAGCCTTCTGATCACCACGGATTTGTTTTATTCCCCACTGCAAAGGGAACTTGATAACCTGATGTAGGGTAGATGGAACAACATCCATCTCGTGAATCCATTGTCTGCCAAGAATCATATTGTACGCCATGTCCATATCTATCACTTGAAATTTTGTATCTTTGACTACTCCTTATGCGAATATGGCGAGTATTATCTCTCCTTTTCCAACAACTCTCGAGTTGTCAAAACCAAACAAGGTCCGTGCTTTGAGTACCAATTTATCATCAGCTTGCATCTCGTTTATCACTCTTAGAAGAATGATATTTACAAAGCTACCTGGATCAATCAAAACTCGTTTTACATTAGTATCATGTACAAGTAAAGATATTACCAGTGCATCAGTGTGTGGGATCAATACACTATCTGCGTCTGCATCATAAAATGTTATACTGTCTTCTTCCAAAACTTGGCGAACTCGCTTCTCGTAGGTGACTGTGATTTTTGACACCTTCTTTGCTGCCGTATATGTTACGCCATTGACCTTCTCCCCTCCGCTTATGAAATTAACTGTTCTTTTTGGTGATGGGGTGTCGGTGGCTCCTCCCTATTCTTCATATATGCTTGCTTTCCCTTCTCACTAAACAATTCAGTTAAGTAGCCTTGTTTTAATAAGTGCTCTACTTCACCTTGTAGCAGTCTGCAATCTGCTATTTTGTGACCGTGATTGTTGTGAAACTCGCACCAAAAATCGGGGTTTCTCCTATTTGGGTTCGATCTAATTTCTTTTGGCCACCGCACTTTATCTCCCATGCTTCTTAGAACAGCCACTAACTCGGACGTGATAACACTAAAACTATAACCACCAATTTTTGCCTTTGAATTTCTATCATTATCTCGTGTATCTCGTGTTCTCTTTCCTTTCCGAACCAGACGATGAACCCGAATCTCTGTCCCTTGATCTGGAATCATACCTTGGGTTTTCTTGTTTTGAACATGAATCCCATCCTGCTAGTCCCATATAAGGTTTGTAAATGTTCTTACCGGGCCTTTTTTCAGTTTCTGGCCGCCTTGAACTTACTTTTTTATCTCTCCGGGACTAAGTGATAGTGTGTTCTTCTATCCGCGGCTTCGTGCTGTACCTATTGTAAACATCATTCCAAGTCGTTGCAGGAAATTCTTGTAAGCTTTCTTTGCGTCTCCTCGTGGCTTCCGAACTTTTTTATTTAAATTATTTGCAACTGCCATAGCCTCCCAATTGTTAGGTACACGTGGCAACATCATCCTTTCCCGCTGGAATCTGTCTATGAATTCCCTGAGTATCTCTGTATCTCCTTGTTTTATGTTGAAAATGTCTTCCATCCTTTTTTTAACTTTTTGAGATCCCGAGTGTGCTTTTATAAATGAATCTGCAAGCTCAGCAAAAGAATCAATGGAATTTTCAGGTAAAAGAGAATACCATGTCAGTGCTCCATTAGTGAGTGTTTCACCGAATTTATTGACCAATATTGATTCAATCTCTTGCTTGGTCAAGTCGTTGCCCTTCACGCTAGTTGTAAAATGCAGTTACGTAATCTCGTGGATCAGTTGTCCCATCGTACTTTGGGATGTCGGGCATCTTAAACGTTTTTGGAATAGGAAAATGAGCGACACTTGGCTTCCAAGGTTGTTGAGAATATTTGTCCATATCTACTCATTTGATTATAGGTGGCACACGAGGTATCTGCTCTATGCGATCGTTCTGCTCCTTGAGCTGTTTCTGCAGAGTTATTACTAAACTTTGTAAATCAGAATTAACTGGGATACCTGACCCTCCACCGCGAGATTCGCTAGGAGTTCCTCCGCTGCCTGAATTAGCGAGTCCCGAACGTAGATTCTCTATGATTGCGGTGTTGTTTGGAGGTGGAGTTGGTGGTATAGTTGACAACCTACTGACAAAAGCTTAAAGAGCATTATTAACCTGTTTGACGATTAATTTCTTCAATGCTGCATCGATAGCTTGATCATCCTCATGTCGGTCATTCATATTTGATTCAGACCCGTCAGGAGTCCCCTATTGAGATTGTCTAGGAGTATTTTATGGTGAGGGGATTGGAGTTCCATCTCCTTGTTGATTTTGTTGATTCAATTGATGTTGCTGGTTTGTAGGTTTTGTTGGTCGTCGTCGGTGACGTTCGACATGATTTTTTGACAGAAGAATGGATTTGGAATGTGAAAACATTATCAGGTTCCCGGCAACGGAACCAATTAGTTTAACTAAAAATAGAAATATCGGTCAAAGCCTATTTTTAGAAGTACTTGGGTTACTGATAATCAAGAAAAGGAATATTTTTGAAATAATAAAGAAAAATTAGAATACAAAATAGCAAAGTAATCAAGCAAAAGTAAATGGTTGTATTCAAGTAGTAATCAGAACGTATCCATACAAATAACATTTCTATTCATTATATAATCATATCTAAGTAAAACGTATTTCCCCTTTATGATCAAGTCATTATGAGCATTTAATGACATTAATGAAACGTTATAATTGGTAATCGTAACTATTTCGTGAAGATTCTATAACGTTTATAGTCATTCATTCTCACTAATTGAAGACCAATGAACCTGTCCTTTTTATTGTCTTGGTTCATTCCATCGGCGCCTCTTCAAATTATTAAAGTGACTCGAGCAACCTTTTCTTCTTGTCTCTTAGACGTTTTGCTCGTACCTATTAAAGTTCACACCTCTTTAAGTACTCTTCTCCACCTATTATTTTCAAATGATCCACGTGTCTTGCCATATCAGCCATATAATTGATTCCACGTGTAATATTTATTTTCCTCAATACAATAAAGTTCTTCATATTTGTATAACTTATGTTCGGCTCTCAAAGTTCTTCATATCGAACTCCGGCAGAAATCAAACAATTTATTGGGAATCTTATTAATTATTTTTTCTCTGATAAACGACTGGAAGTTTATGTGAGTTTGCATCTTACTGAGTTATGTGATTTCTATATTATGCATGGCCGTGTCTAAGTGCACGATTCAAATTCTAAAATTTCGTAGTGATTCTAAATATATGAGAAACATTTTTGGACATACTATAGGGTAGGTGGGTGTGGGGTATGGGGATATGGGGGTGGGTTAGTGGGGATTAGTGGGGATGGGGAATAGGGTGGGGAAGGTGGAGAAGGACTTTTGGAAAATATTTTCTCTTTCCTTGATAGGGTGTCACACCTCCTTTTTCCCGAGGGGATAAGGAGTTTTTCCAATTGAAATGACATTAATCGAAATGAGATTATTATTTAATTACAAAGTCGCCACTTGGAATAATTTATGGTATCCCAAGTTACCGGTTTATTTTAATATTCAAAATCGATGAAATTCGACTCTATTTGTGGTCTGCGAACACAGAAGACCGAGTAAGGAATTTTGTTAACCCACGAGAAGGTGTGAGGCACTCTTGAGTTCCGTGGTTTTAGCACGGTCACTCAACTATTAATAATTAGCCTAATTATCTGATTAATTACATATTTAGAACCTATTATGCATTTAAACCGCTTATAGTATCTATGGAATTTGTTTGAACAAGTAGCGATGTCGCGCACTCGTTTGTGTTTGTACACATTGCGAATCGCGCTACGTGAAATGCACCTGCGATTTACAATATATTATTATATTATTAGTCAAAGTTATGGACGGGTCACATGAAATGCACACCCAAATTTGGATTTATGTATCGCTACTATGCCACGAGAACTGTACCCATAGTCGTGAGAATTTATTATTGATCGCGCCTAAAGCAAGCTACGATGTGAAGATATTATATTAACCAAGATTGAAGAAATCGTCCTGTGGAATCTCCGTTTTAAATTATTTGCCCATTTATCATGAAGGAAATACCATTGCAGTACTAAAGGAAAGAAACTAGCTGAATCCAAAAACGACACTTGAAATTGTCTACTTCTGCCAAATACTTAATTAAAGCAATAAGATAGGACAATGAATATGGAACTTGGCCTCCGTTTCTTTCAAATCCAAACACAATGTCGCACTACTGATTTGTAATTCAAATTATTTGGACTACATTAAGGGAAGAAGTCAATAGCGAACAGAACTAACCGAACAAAGCAGAATGCCAATTACTGTAATTTCCGACCAAGAACATTTGGTTTAAAACACACATATCACAAGAAGCATATACAACACATAGTCAGGCTAAGAATAAACCACATTATCTCATGTGTTCAGTCCAATTAAAAAACTCACAAGCACATAAGGTAGCCAAAATAAGAGAGGGGGAAGTCAAAAAAAATGGACCTGAGATGTGCCTCTTTTTAAGCGAGTTACGTAATCTCGGCCCGACTATGTGCGCGACCCGGCGATGAAGTTTGATCGGAAGACAGCTAGAAAATCAGGGACAATAACCGCAACCTTCTACCTCGAACGACACATGAGATCTCGAATTCGAATACTTTACATTATATCCAATACTTTGAAACCAAAATCGAATAAGAAAAGAAACTCAAGCTACTTTTGCATTTTTCTGAAATCTGAGCCAACCTCATATTGAACTTGAAAATCGAAAATGAGAAAAAGAAAAAGAAAACTTTGTTTGACCAATAGGGGTTGTGGGAAATTGGCCTATCAAGTGAAATAGTGAAAAGGGCTTGTGAAGAAGGTGTAGTGGAGATGGTTGAAAGGTTTGATGTGCTGGTTTGGAAATAGGGCGGCAGAACTTTTGTGGGTGCCGCTGCCTTCTGAGTTGAGAGGGACGATGATCAAGATCTCTT